>NW_027438275.1:385000-412479 GCF_000715075.1 Nicotiana tabacum | reverse complement strand
GAGGCCTGGCCCACTCGAGAAGGTGTGGGCTATAGCACACGAAAATATGGGAATCAGACGAAATTCTATTTTGTTCGCTAAAAAGCGCAAAAAACAAGGAACGTTCATGGAGGGGCGGTGACTATGGTACATTAGTTCGTATTTGATGGCCCAAAAATTTTTTAGGCGATCCGGCTCCTGGGGGCCCTACCCATTGGGAAGGCGTGGGCTATTATAGCATACGAAAATATGGGAATCGTGCGGAATTCTAGTTTTTTCACCGAAAAATTCAAAAAATGAAGAACGATCATGGCGGGGCGGTGACTTTGGTTTCGTAGGTCATATTTGATGGCCCAGAAAAGTTTTAGGCGATTGGGGTCCGGGGGTCCCTGGACCACTTTGAAGGCGTGGGCTATATAGCACAGCAAAATATGGCAATCGGGCGGAATTCTAAATTTTTGGCCGAAAAACTCAAAAGGTGAGGAACGATCATGGCGGGGCGGTGACTATGCTTCCTTAGGTCGTATTTAATGGCCCAGAAAAATTTTAGACGTTCCGAGTCCCGGGGGGCGGCCCACTCGTAAGGTGTGGGCTATAGCATACGAAAATATGGGAATCGGGCAGAATTCTAGTTTTTTGGCCGAAAAATACAAAAAATGAGGAACGTTCATGGCGAGGAGGTGAGTATGGTTCCTGGGGTCCTGGGGTCCCGGGACCACTCGGAAGGCGTGGGCTATAGCACACGAAAAAATGGGAATCGCGCGAAATTCTAGTTGTTTGGCCGAAAAATGCAAAAATGAGGAACGATCATGGTGGAGCAGTTACTATATTTCCTTAGGTCATGTTTGATGTCCCGGAAAACCTTTAGGCGATTGGGGTCCGGGGGTCCAGGGACCACTTGGAAAGCGTGGGCTATAGCACAAAAAATATGGGAATCGGGCGGAATTCTAGTTTTTTCGCCGAAAAATGCAAAAGATGAGTAACGATCATGGTGAGGCAGTGACTATGATTCCTTAGGTCCTATTTGATTTCCCGAAAATACTTTAGGCGATCCGAGTCCGGGGGGCGGTCCACTCGGAAGGCGTGGGCAATAGCACACAAAAATATGGTAATCGGGTGGAATTCTAGTTTTTTGGCCGAAAAATGCAAAAAATGAGGAACGATCATGGCGGGGAGGTGAGTATGGATCCTTAGGTCGTATTTGATGTCCCGGACAAATTTTAGGTGATCGGGGTCCGGGGTTCCCGGGACCACTTGGAAGGCATGTCTATAGCACACGAAAATATGGGAATCGGGCGGAATTCTAGTTTTTTGGCCGAAAAATGCAAAAAATGAGGAACGATAATGGCGGGGAGGTGAGTATGGTTCCTTAGGTCGTATTTGATGGCCCGGATAAATTTTAGGCGATCGGGGTCCGGGGCGCCTGGACCACTCGGAAGGCGTGGGCTATGCACACGAAAATATAGGAATCGCGCGGAATTCTAGTTTTTTGGCCGAAAAATGCAAAAAATAACGAACGATCATGGCGGGGTGGTGACAATGGTTCCTTAGATCGTATTTGATGGCCCAAAAAAATATTAGGGGATCGGGGTCAGGGGGTCCCGGGACCACTTGAAAGGCGTGGGCTACAGCACACGAAAATATGGGAATCGGGCGGAATTTTAGTTTTTTGGCCGAAAAACGCAATAAGTGAGGAATGATCATGGCAGGGCGGTGACTATGGTTCCTTTGGTCGTATTTAATGGCCCGGAAAATTTTTAGGCGATCCGAGAGAGGTTGGCCCGGCCCACTCGGAAGTCGTGGTATAGCACACGAAAATATGGAAATCACGCGGAATTCTTGTTTTTTGGCCGAAAAACGCACAAAATGAGGAACGATCATGGCGGGGAGGTTACTATGGTTCCTTGGGTTGTATTTGATTGCCCGGAAAAATTTTAGGCGATCGGGGTCCGGATGTCCCGGGACCACTAGGAAGGCGTGGGCTATATAACACACGAAAATATGGGAATCGGGAGGAATTCTAGTTTTTTGTCCGAAAAAAAAAGCAAAATATGAGGAACGATCATGGAGGGGCGGGGATTATGGTTCCTTAGGTCATATTTGATGGCACGGATAATTTTTAGGCGATCCGGGGTCCGGGGGTTCCGGGACCAATTGGAAGATGGGAATCAAGCGGAATTCTAGTTTTTTTGGCCGAAAAATGCAAAACATGTGGAACGATCATGGCGAGGCGGTGAATCCTTAGGTCATATTTGATGGCCCGGAAATATTTTAGGCTATCGGGGTCTGGGGGTCCCGGGACCACTTTGAAGACGTGGGATAGCACACGAAAATATGGGAATCGGGGAGAATTCTAATGTTTTGGCCGAAAAACGCAAAAAGTGAGAAATGATCACTGCGGGGCGGTGGCTATGGTTCCTTAGGTCGTATTTAATGGTCCGAAAATTTTTTAGACATTCCGAGTCCAGGGGGCCTGGCCCACTCGGAAGGTGTGGGCTATAGCACACGAAAATATGGGAATCAGACGAAATTCTATTTTTTTCGCTGAAAAACGCAAACAACAAGGAACGTTCATGGAGGGGCGGTGACTATGGTACATTAGTTCGTATTTGATGGCCCGAAATTTTTTTAGGCGATCAGGCTCCTGGGGGCCCTACCCATTGGGAAGGCGTGGGCTATTATAGCATACGAAAATATGGGAATCGTGAGGAATTCTAGTTTTTTGGCCGAAAAATTCAAAAAATGAAGAACAATCTTGGCGGGGCGGTGACTTTGGTTTCGTAGGTCATATTTGATGGCCCAGAAAAATTTTAGGCGATTGGGGTCCGGGGGTCCCTGGACCACTTTGAAGGCGTGGGCTATAGCACACGAAAATATGGCAATCGGGCGGAATTCTAAATTTTTGGCCGAAAAACTCAAAAGGTGAGGAACGATCATGGCGGGGAGGTGACTATGCTTCCTTAGGTCGTATTTAATGGCCCGAAAATTTTTTAGATGTTCCGAGTCCGGGGGGGCCCTGCCCACTCGTAAGGTGTGTGCTATAGCACACGAAAATATGGGAATCGGGCGGAATTCTAGTTTTTTGGCCGAAAAATGCAAAAAATGAGGAACGATCATGGCGGGGAGGTGAGTATGGTTCCTTAGGTCATATTTGATGGTCCGGAAAATTTTTAGGCGATCGGGGTCCTGGGGTCCTGGGACCACTCGGAAGGCGTGGGCTATAGCACACGAAAATATGAGAATCGCGCGGAATTCTAGTTGTTTGGCCGAAAAAGGCAAAATATGAGGAACGATCATGGCGGAGCGGTTACTATATTTCCTTAGGTCGTGTTTGATGTCCCGGAAAACTTTTAGGCGATCGGGGTCCGGGGGTCTAGGGACCACTTGGAAGGCGTGGGCTATAGCACAAAAAATATGGGAATCAGGCGGAATTCTAGTTTTTTCGCTGAAACATTCAAATGAAGAGTAACGATCATGGCGAGGCAATGACTATGATTCCTTAGGTCCTATTTGATGGCCCGAAAATATTTTAGGCGATCCGAATCCGGGGGGGCGGCCCACTCGGAAGGCGTGGGCAATAGCACACAAAAAGATGGTAATCGGGTGGAATTCTAGTTTTTTGGCCAAAAAATGCAAAAAATGAGGAACGATCATGGCAGGGAGGTGAGTATGGCTCCTTAGGTCGTATTTGATGTCCCGAAAAAATTTTGGGTGATCGGGGTCCGGGGTTCCCGGGACCACTTGGAAGGCGTGCCTATAGCACACGAAAATATGGGAATCGGGCGGATTTCTAGTTTTTTGGCCGAAAAATGCAAAAAAGGAGGAACGATCATGGAGGGGAAGTGAGTATGGTTCCTTAGGTCGTATTTGATGGCCCGGATAAATTTTAGGCGATCGGGGTCCGGGGCGCCTGGACCACTCGGAAGGCGTGGGCTATAGCACACGAAAATATAGGAATCGCGCGAAATTCTAGTTTTTTGGCCGAAAAATGCAAAAAATAACGAACGATCATGGCGGGGCGGTGACAATGGTTCCTTAGATCGTATTTGATGGCCCGTAAAAATATTAGGGGATCGGGGTCAGGGGTCCCAGGACCATTTGAAAGGTGTGGGCTACAAGGCACGAAAATATGGGAATCGGGCGGAATTTTAGTTTTTTGGCCGAAAAATGCAATAAGTGAGGAACGATCATGGCAGGGCAGTGACTATGGTTCCTTGGGTCGTATTTAATGGCCCGAAAATTTTTTAGGCGATCCAAGTTCGGGGGGCGCGGCCCACTCGGTAGGCGTGGTATAGCACACGAAAATATGGGAATCACGCGAAATTCTTGTTTTTTGGCCGAAAAACGCAAAAAATGAGGAACGATCATGGCTGGGTGGGGATTATGGTTCCTTAGGTCGTATTTGATGGCACGGATAATTTTTAGGCGATCCGGGGTTCGGGGGTTCCGGGACCAATTGGAAGATGCGAATCAGGCGGAATTCTAGTTTTTTTGGCCGAAAAATGCAAAAAATGAGGAACGATCATGGCGAGGCGGTGACTCCTTAGGTCATATTTGATGGCCCGGAAATATTTTAGGTGATCGGGGTCCCGGGACCACTTTGAAGGCGTGGGATAGCACACGAAAATATGGGAATTGGGCAGAATTCTAATGTTTTGGCCGAAAAATGCAAAAAGTGAGAAACGATCATTGCGGGGCGGTGACTATGGTTCCTTAGGTAGTATTTAATGGCCCGAAAGTTTTTTAGATGTTCCGAGTGCAGGGGACCTGGCCCACTCGGAAGGTGTGGGCTATAGCACACGAAAATATGGGAATCAGACGAAATTCTATTTTATTCGCTGAAAAGCGCAAACAACAAGGAACGTTCATGGAGGGGCGGTGACTATGGTACATTAGTTCGTATTTGATGGCCCGAAAATTTTTTAGGCGATCCGGCTCCTGGGGGCCCTACCCATTGGGAAGGCGTGGGCTATTATAGCATACGAAAATATGGGAATCGTGCGGAATTCTAGTTTTTTGGCCGAAAAATTCAAAAAATGAAGAACGATCATGGCGGGGCGGTGACTTTGGTTTCGTAGGTCATATTTGATGACCCAAAAGAATTTTAGGCGATTGGGGTCCGGGGGTCCCTGGACCACTTTGAAGGCGTGGGCTATAGCACACGAAAATATGGCAATCGGGCGGAATTCTAAAGTTTTGGCCGAAAAACTCAAAAGGTAAGGAACGATCATGGCGGGGCGGTGACTATGCTTCCTTAGGTCGTATTTAATGGCCTGGAAAAATTTTAAACGTTCCGAGTCCGGGGGGAGCGACCCACTCGTAAGGTGTGGGCTATAGCACACGAAAATATGGGAATCGGGCGGAATTCTAGTTTTTTGGCCGAAAAATGCAAAAAATGAGGAACGTTCATGGCGGGGAGGTGAGTATGGTTCCTTAGGTCATATTTGATGGTCCAGAAAACTTTTAGGCGATCGGGGTCCTGGGGTCCCGGGACCACTCGGAAGGCGTGGGCTATAGCACACGAAAATATGGGAATCGCGCGAAATTCTAGTTGTTTGGCCGAAAAATACAAAAAATGAGGAACGATCATGGCAGAGCGGTTACTATATTTCCTTAGGTCGTGTTTGATGTCCCGAAAAACTTCTAGGCGATCGGGGTCCGGGGGTCCTGGGACCACTTGGAAGGCGTGGGCTATAGTACAAAAAATATGGGAATCGGGCGGAATTCTAGTTTTTTCGCCGAAAAATGCAAAAGATGAGTAATGATCATGGCGAGGCAGTGACTATGATTCCTTAGGTCCTATTTGATGGCCCGAAAATATTTTAGGCAATCCGGATCCGGGGGCAGCCCACTCGGAAGGCGTGGGCAATATCACACAAAAATATGGTAATCGGGTGGAATTCTAGTTTTTTGGCCAAAAAATGCAAAAAATGAGGAACGATCATGGCGGGGAGGTGAGTATGGCTCCTTAGGTCGTATTTGATGTCCCGGAAAAGTTTTAGGTGATCTGGGTCCGGGGTTCCCGGGACCACTTGGAAGGCGTGCCTATAGCACACGAAAATATGGGAATCGGGCGGATTTCTAGTTTTTTGGCCGAAAAATGCAAAAAAGGAGGAACGATCATGGAGGGGAAGTGAGTATGGTTCCTTAGGTCGTATTTGATGGCCCGGATAAATTTTAGGCGATCGGGGTCCGGGGCGCCTGGACCACTCGGAAGGCGTGGGCTATAGCACACGAAAATATAGGAATCGCGCGAAATTCTAGTTTTTTGGCCGAAAAATGCAAAAAATAACGAACGATCATGGCGGGGCAGTGACAATGGTTCCTTAGATCGTATTTTATGGCCCGGAAAAATATTAGGGGATCGGGGTCAGGGGTCCCGGGACCATTTGAAAGGCGTGGGCTACAGCACACGAAAATATGGGAATCGGGCGGAATTTTAGTTTTTTGGCCGAAAAATGCAATAAGTGAGGAACGATCATGGTAGGGCAGTGACTATGGTTCCTTGGGTCGTATTTAATTGCCCGAAAATTTTTTAGGCGATCCGAGTTCGGGGGGCCCGGCCCACTCGGAAGGCATGGTATAGCACACGAAAATATGGGAATCACGCGAAATTCTTGTTTTTTGGCCGAAAAACGCAAACAATGAGGAACGATCATGGCTGGGCGGGGATTAAGGTTCCTTAGGTCGTATTTGATGGCACGGATAATTTTTAGGCGATCCGGGGTTCGGGGGTTCCGGGACCAATTGGAAGATACGAATCAGGCGGAATTCTAGTTTTTTTGGCCGAAAAATGCAAAAAATGAGGAACGATCATGGCGAGGCGGTGACTCCTTAGGTCATATTTGATGGCCCGGAAATATTATAGGCGATCGGGATCCGGGGGTCCCGGGACCACTTTGAAGGCGTGGGATAGCACACGAAAATATGGGAATTGGGCAGAATTCTAATGTTTTGGCCGAAAAACGCAAAAAGTGAGAAACGATCATTGCGGGGCGGTGACTATGATTCCTTAGGTCGTATTTAATGGCCCAAAATTTTTTTAGATGTTCCGAGTCCAGGGGGCCTGGCCCACTCGGAAGGTGTGGGCTATAGCACACGAAAATATGGGAATTAGACGAAATTCTATTTTTTTTCGCTGAAAAACGCAAACAACAAGGAACGTTCATGGAGGGGCGGTGACTATGGTACATTAGTTCGTAATTGATGGCCCAAAAATTTTTTAGGCGATTCGGCTCCTGGGGGCCCTACCCATTGGGAAGGCGTGGGCTATTATAGCATACGAAAATATGGGAATCGTGCGGAATTCTAGTTTTTTGGCCGAAAAATTCAAAAAATGAAGAACGATCATGGCGGGGTGGTGACTTTGGTTTCGTAGGTCATATTTGATGACCCAGAAAAATTTTAGGCGATTGGGGTCCGGGGGTCCCTGGACCACTTTGAAGGCGTGGGCTATAGCACACGAAAATATGGCAATCGGGCGGAATTCTAAAGTTTTGGCCGAAAAACTCAAAAGGTGAGTAACGATCATGGCGGGGCGGTGACTATGCTTCCTTAGGTCGTATTTAATGGCCTGGAAAAATTTTAAACGTTCCGAGTCCGGGGGGGCGACCCACTCGTAAGGTGTGGGCTATAGCACACGAAAATATGGGAATCGGGCGGAATTCTAGTTTTTTGGCCGAAAAATGCAAAAAATGAGGAACGTTCATGGCGGGAAGGTGAGTATGGTTCCTTAGGTCATATTTGATGATCCGGAAAATTTTTAGGCGATCGGGGTCCTGGGGTCCCGGGACCACTCGGAAGGCGTGGGCTATAACACACGAAAATATGGGAATCGCGCGAAATTCTAGTTGTTTGGCCGAAAAATACAAAAAATGAGGAACGATAATGGCGGAGCGGTTACTATATTTCCTTAGGTCGTGTTTGATGTCCCGGAAAACTTCTAGGCGATCGGGGTTCGGGGGTCCTGGGACCACTTGGAAGGCGTGGGCTATAGCACAAAAAATATGGGAATCGGGCGGAATTCAAATTTTTTCGCCGAAAAATGCAAAAGATGAGTAACGATCATGGCGAGGCAGTGACTATGATTCCTTAGGTCCTATTTGATGGCCCGAAAATATTTTAGGCGATCCGAATCCGGGGGGGCGGCCCACTCGGAAGGCGTGGGCAATATCACACAAAAATATGGTAATCGGGTGGAATTCTAATTTTTTGGCCAAAAAATGCAAAACATGAGGAACGATCATGGCGGGGAGGTGAGTATGGCTCCTTAGGTCGTATTTGATGTCCTGGAAAATTTTTAGGTGATCTGGGTCCGGGGTTCCCGGGACCACTTGGAAGGCGTGCCTATAGCACACTAAAATATGGGAATCGGGCGGAATTCTAGTTTTTTGGCCGAAAAATGCAAAAAATGAGGAACGATCATGGCGGGGAAGTGAGTATGGTTCCGTAGGTCGTATTTGATGGCCCGGATAAATTTTAGGCGATCGGGGTCTGGGACGCCTGGACCACTCGGAAGGCGTGGGCCACACGAAAATATAGGAATCGCGCAGAATTCTAGTTTTTTGGCCGAAAAATGCAAAAAATAACGAACGATCATGGCGGGGCGGTGACAATGGTTCCTTAGATCGTATTTGATGGCCCGGAAAAATATTAGGGGATCGGGGTCAGGGGGTCCCGGGACCACTTGAAAGGCGTGGGCTGCAGCACACGAAAATATGGGAATCAGGCAGAATTTTAGTTTTTTGGCCGAAAACTGCAATAAGTGAGGAACGATCATGGCAGGGCTGTGACTATGGTTCCTTGGGTCGTATTTAATGGCCCGAAAAATTTTTAGGTGATCGGAGTTCGAGGGGACCGGCCCACTCGGAAGGCGTGGTATAACACAAGAAAATATGGGAATCACGCGAAATTCTTGTTTTTTCTCCAAAAAATGCAAAAAATGAGGAACGATCATGGCGGGGCGGGGATTATGGTTCCTTAGGTCGTATTTGATGGCACGGATAATTTTTAGGCGATCCGGGGTCCGGGGGTTCCGGGACCACTAGGAAGGCGTGGGCTATAACACACGAAAATATGGGAATCGGGAGGAATTCTAGTTTTTTGGCCGAAAAAAGCAAAATATGAGGAACGATCATGGCGGGGCGGGGATTATGGTTCCTTAGGTCGTATTTGATGGCACGGATAATTTTTAGGCGATCCGGGGTCCGGGGGTTCCGGGACGAATTGGAAGATGGGAATCAGGCGGAATTCTAGTTTTTTTGGCCGAAAAATGCAAAAAATGAGGAACGATCATGGCGAGGCGGTGACTATTGTTCCTTAGGTCATATTTGATGGCCCGGAAATATTTTAGGCGATCGGGGTCCGGGGGTCCCGGGACCACTTTGAAGGCGTGGGATAGCACACGAAAATATGGGAATCGGGCAGAATTCTAATGTTTTGGCCGAAAAATGCAAAAAGTGAGAAACAATCATTGCGGGGCGGAGACTATGGTTCCTTAGGTCGTATTTAATGGCCCAAAACTTTTTTAGATGTTCCGAGTCCAGGGGGCCTGGCCCACTCGGAAGGTGTGGGCTATAGCACATGAAAATATTGGAATCAGACGAAACTCTATTTTTTCGCTGAAAAACGCAAACAACAAGGAACGTTCATGGAGGGGCAGTGACTATGGTACATTAGTTTGTATTTGATGGCCCGAAAATTTTTTAGGCGATCCGGCTCCTAGGGGCCCTACCCATTGGGAAGGCGTGGGCTATGCACTCGAAAATATGGGAATCACGCGGAATTCTAGATTTTAGGCCGAAAAATGCAAAAAATAAGGAACGATCATGGCAGGGCGGTGACTATGGTTCCTTAGGTTGTATTTAATGGCCCGAAAAATTTTAGGCGATCCGAGTCCGGGGGGCCCGGACCACTCGGAAGGCGTGGGCTATCGCACACAAAAATATGGGAATCGCGCGGAATTCTAGTTTTTTAGCCGAAAAACGCAAAAGATGATGAACGAACATGGCGAGGCGGTGGCTATGGTTTCTTAGGTCGTATTTGATGGTTCGAAAATGTTTTAGGCGATCACAGTCCGGGGGGCCTGGACCAGTTGGAAGGCGTGGGCTATAGCACACAAAAATATGGGAATCGGGCGGAATTCTTGTTTTTTGGCCGTAAAATGCAAAAAATGAGGAAAGTTCATGGTGGGGCAGTGACTATGGTTCCTTAGGTCGTATTTGATGGCCCGGAAAAATTTTACGCGATCCGGCTCCGTGGGGCCCTACCCATTGGGAAGGCGTGGGCTATAGCACACGAAAATATGGAAATCGCGCGGAATTCTAGTTTTTTGATCGAAAAATGCAAAAAATGAGGAATGATTATGGCGGGGCGGTGACTATGGTTCCTTAGGTCTCATTTGATGGCCCGGAAAAATTTTAGGCAATCAGGGTCCGGGGGTCCCGGGACCACTTGAAAGGCGTGGGCTACAACACACGAACATCTGGGAATCGAGCCGAATTCTAGTTTTTTGGCCGAAACATTCAAAGTATGAGGAACGATTATGGCGGGGCGGTGACTATGGTTCCTTAGGTCGTATTTAATGGCGCAGAAAAATTTAAGGCGATCCGAGTCTGGGGCGCCCGGCCCACTTGCAAGGCGTGGGCTGTAGCACATGAAAATATAGGAATTGCGCGAAATTCTAGTTTTTTGGCCGAAAAACGCAAAAATGAGGAACGATCATGGCGGGGCGTTGACAATGGTTCCTTAGGTCGTATTTGATGGCCTAAAATATTTTTAGGCGATTGGGGTCAGGGGGTCCCGGGACCAGTTGGAAGGCGTGGGCTAGCACACGAAAATATGGGAATCAGGGGGAATTCTAGTTTTTTGGCCGTAAAATGCAAACAATGAGGAAAGGTCATGGCGGGGCAGTGATTATGGTTCCTTAGGTCGTATTTGATGGCCCGGAAAAATTTTACCCGATTCGGCTCCGTGGGGCCCTACCCATTGAGAAGACGTGGGCTATAGCACACGAAAATATGGAAATCACGCTAAATTCTATTTTTTTGGCCAAAAAACGCAAAAAATGAGGAATGATCATGGCGGGGCGGTGACTATGGTTCCTTAGATCGTATTTGATGGCCCGAAAAAATTTTAGGCAATCGGGGTCCGGGGGTCCCGGGACCACTTGGAAGGTGTGGGCTATATATAGCACACGAAAATCTGGGAATAAGGCGGAATTCTAGTTTTTTGGCCGAAACATTCAAAACGTGAGAAACGACCATGGCGGGGCAGTGACTATGGTTCCTTAGGTCGTATTTAATGGCCTAGAAAAAATTTAGGCGATCCGAGTCCGGGGCACCTGGCCCACTTGGAAGGCGTGGGCTCTAGCACATGAAAATATGGGAATCAGACGAAACTCTATTTTTTTCGCTGAAAAACGCAAACAACAAGGAACGTTCATGGAGGGGCGGTGACTATGGTACATTAGTTCATATTTGATGGCCCGAAAAATTTTTAGGCGATCCGGCTCCTGGGGGCCCTACCCATTGGGAAGGCGTGGGCTATGCACTCGAAAATATGGGAATCACGCGGAATTCTAGATTTTAGGCCGAAAAATGCAAAAAATAAGGAACGATCATGGCAGGGCGGTGACTATGGTTCCTTAGGTTGTATTTAATGGCCCGAAAAAATTTAGGCGATCCGAGTCCGGGGGGCCCGGACCACTCGGAAGGCATGGGCTATCGCACACAAAAATATGGGAATCGCGCGGAATTCTAGTTTTTTAGCCGATAAACGCAAAAGATGATGAACGAACATGGCGGGGCGGTGGCTATGGTTTCTTAGGTCGTATTTGATGGTTCGAAAATGTTTTAGGCGATCACAGTCCGGGGGGCCTGGACCAGTTGGAAGGCGTGGGCTATAGCACACAAAAATATGGGAATCGGGCGGAATTCTTGTTTTTTGGCCGTAAAATGCAAAAAATGAGGAAAGTTCATGGTGGGGCAGTGACTATGGTTCCTTAGGTCGTATTTGATGGCCCGGAAAAATTTTACGCGATCCGGCTCCGTGGGGCCCTACCCATTGGGAAGGCGTGGGCTATAGCACACGAAAATATGGAAATCGCGCGGAATTCTAGTTTTTTGATCGAAAAATGCAAAAAATGAGGAATGATTATGGCGGGGCGGTGACTATGGTTCCTTAGGTCTCATTTGATGGCCCAGAAAAATTTTAGGCAATCAGGGTCCGGGGGTCCCGGGACCACTTGAAAGGCGTGGGCTACAACACACGAACATCTGGGAATCGAGCCGAATTCTAGTTTTTTGGCCGAAACATTCAAAGTATGAGGAACGATTATGGCGGGGCGGTGACTATGGTTCCTTAGGTCGTATTTAATGGCGCAGAAAAATTTTAGGCGATCCGAGTCTGGGGCGCCCGGCCCACTTGCAAGGCGTGGGCTGTAGCACATGAAAATATAGGAATTGCGCAAAATTCTAGTTTTTTGGCCGAAAACGCAAAAATGAGGAACGATCATGGCGGGGCGTTGACTATGGTTCCTTAGGTCGTATTTGATGGCCTAAAATATTTTTAGGCGATTGGGGTCAGGGGGTCCCGGGACCAGTTGGAAGGCGTGGGCTAGCACACGAAAATATGGGAATCAGGGGAAATTCTAGTTTTTTGGCCGTAAAATGCAAACAATGAGGAAAGGTCATGGCGGGGCAGTGATTATGGTTCCTTAGGTCGTATTTGATGGCCCGGAAAAATTTTACCCGATTCGGCTCCGTGGGGCCCTACCCATTGAGAAGACGTGGGCTATAGCACACGAAAATATGGAAATCACGCTAAATTCTATTGTTTTGGCCAAAAAACAGAAAAAATGAGGAATGATCATGGCGGGGCGGTGACTATGGTTCCTTAGATCGTATTTGATGGCCCGAAAAAATTTTAGGCAATCGGGGTCCGGGGGTCCCGGGACCACTTGGAAGGTGTGGGCTATATATAGCACACGAAAATCTGGGAATAAGGCGGAATTCTAGTTTTTTGGCCGAAACATTCAAAACGTGAGAAACGACCATGGCGGGGCAGTGACTATGGTTCCTTAGGTCGTATTTAATGGCCTAGAAAAAATTTAGGCGATCCGAGTCCGGGGCACCTGGCCCACTTGGAAGGCGTGGGCTCTAGCACATGAAAATATGGGAATCAGACGAAACTCTATTTTTTTCGCTGAAAAACGCAAACAACAAGGAACGTTCATGGAGTGGCGGTGACTATGGTACATTAGTTCATATTTGATGGCCCGAAAACTTTTTAGGCGATCCGGCTCCTGGGGGCCCTACCCATTGGGAAGGCGTGGGCTATGCACTCGAAAATATGGGAATCACGCGAAATTCTAGATTTTAGGCCGAAAAATGCAAAAAATAAGGAACGATCGTGGCAGGGCGGTGACTATGGTTCCTTAGGTTGTATTTAATGGCCCAAAAAAATTTAGGCGATCCGAGTCCGGGGGGCCCGGACCACTCGGAAGGCATGGGCTATCGCACACAAAAATATGGGAATCACGCGGAATTCTAGTTTTTTAGCCGATAAACGCAAAAGATGATGAACGAACATGGCGGGGCGGTGGCTATGGTTTCTTAGGTCGTATTTGATGGTTCGAAAATGTTTTAGGCGATCACAGTCCGGGGGGCCTGGACCAGTTGGAAGGCATGGGCTATAGCACACAAAAATATGGGAATCGGGCGGAATTCTTGTTTTTTGGCCGTAAAATGCAAAAAATGAGGAAAGTTCATGGTGGGGCAGTGACTATGGTTCCTTAGGTCGTATTTGATGGCCCGGAAAAATTTTACGCGATCCGGCTCCGTGGGGCCCTACCCATTGGGAAGGCGTGGGCTATAGCACACGAAAATATGGAAATCGCGCGGAATTCTAGTTTTTTGATCGAAAAATGCAAAAAATGAGGAATGATTATGGCGGGGCGGTGACTATGGTTCCTTAGGTCTCATTTGATGGCCCAGAAAAATTTTAGGCAATCAGGGTCCGGGGGTCCCGGGACCACTTGAAAGGCGTGGGCTACAACACACGAACATCTGGGAATCGAGCCGAATTCTAGTTTTTTGGCCGAAACATTCAAAGTATGAGGAACGATTATGGCGGGGCGGTGACTATGGTTCCTTAGGTCGTATTTAATGGCGCAGAAAAATTTTAGGCGATCCGAGTCTGGGGCGCCCGGCCCACTTGCAAGGCGTGGGCTGTAGCACATGAAAATATAGGAATTGCGCGAAATTCTAGTTTTTTGGCCGAAAAACGCAAAAATGAGGAACGATCATGGCGGGGCGTTGACTATGGTTCCTTAGGTCGTATTTGATGGCCTAAAATATTTTTAGGCGATTGGGGTCAAGGGGTCCCGGGACCAGTTGGAAGGCGTGGGCTAGCACACGAAAATATGGGAATCAGGGGGAATTCTAGTTTTTTGGCCGTAAAATGCAAACAATGAGGAAAGGTCATGGTGGGGCAGTGATTATGGTTCCTTAGGTCGTATTTGATGGCCCGGAAAAATTTTACCCGATTCGGCTCCGTGGGGCCCTACCCATTGAGAAGACGTGGGCTATAGCACTCGAAAATATGGAAATCACGCTAAATTCTATTTTTTTGGCCAAAAAACGCAAAAAATGAGGAATGATCATGGCGGGGCGGTGACTATGGTTCCTTAGGTCGTATTTGATGGCCCGAAAAAATTTTAGGCAATCGGGGTCCGGGGGTCCCGGGACCACTTGGAAGGTGTGGGCTATATATAGCACACGAAAATCTGGGAATAAGGCGGAATTCTAGTTTTTTAGCCGAAACATTCAAAACGTGAGAAACGATCATGGCGGGGCAGTGACTATGGTTCCTTAGGTCGTATTTAATGGCCTAGAAAAAATTTAGGCGATCCGAGTACGGGGCACCTGGCCCACTTGGAAGGCGTGGGCTCTAGCACACGAAAATATGGGAATCTAAATTCTAGTTTTTAGGCCGAAAAATGCAAAAAGATGAAGAACGATCATGGGAGGGGGTTGACTATGGTTCCTTAGGTCGTATTTGATAGCCCAAAATATTTTTGGCATCCCAGTCCAGGGTGCCCGACCCATCTATAGCACACGAAAATATGGTAATCGGGCGGAATTCTAGTGTTTTGGCCGAAAAACGCAAAAAATGACGAACTATCATGGTAGGGAAATGACTATGGTTCCTTAGGTCGTATTTGATGGACCAGAAAAATTTTAAACTATCTGGGTTCGGGGTCCCCGGGGCCACTCGAAAGGCGTGGGCATTAGCATACGAAAATATGGGAATCGGGCGGAATTCTAGATTTTTGTCCGAAAAATGCAAAAAATGAGGAACGAACATCGGGCTATAGCACACAAAAATATGGGAATCGCGCGGAATTCTAGTTTTTTGGCCGAAAAACACAAAAAATGACAAATGATCATGGCGGGGCGGTGACTATGGTTCCTTAGGTCGTATTTGATGTCCCGGAAAAATTTTTGGAGATCGGGGTTCGGGGGTCCCGAGACCACTTGGAAGGCGTGGGCTAGCACACAAAAATATGGGAATCGGGCGAAATTCTAGATTTTAGGCCAAAAATGCAAAAAATGAAGAACGATTATGGCGGGCGGTGACTATGGTCCTTTAGGTTGTATTTGATGGCCCGGAAAAGTTTTAGGCGTTCCTAGTCCGGGGGGCCCGGCCTACTCTATAGCACACGAAAATATGGTAATCGGGCGAAATTCTAGTTTTTTGGCCGTAAAATGCAAAAAATGAGGAATGGTCATGACAGGGTGGTGTCTATGGTTACTTAGGTCGTATTTGATGGCTCGGAAAATTTTTAGGCGATCCGGCTCTATGAGGCCCTACCCATTGGCAAGGCGTAGCACACGAAAATATGGGAATCGCGCGGAATTCAAATTTTTTGCCGAAAAACACAAAAAATGAGGAACGATCATGGCGGGGCAGTGACTATGGTTCCTTAGGTAGTATTTGATATCCCGAAAAAGTTTTAGGAGATCGGAGTTCGGGGGTCCCGGGACCACTTGGAATGTGTGGGCTATAGCACATGAAAAAATGGGAATCGGGCCGAATTCTAATTTTTTGGCCGCAAAATGCAAAAAATGAGGAACAATCATGGCGGTACGGTGACTATGGTTCTTTAGGTCGTATTTGATGGCCCAAAATATTTTTAGGGGATCCGAGTCAGTGGGACCGGCCCACTCAGAAGGCGTGGGCTAGCACATGAAAATATGGGAATCGGGAGCAATTCTAGTTTTTTGGCCGAAAAGTTTAAAAAATGAGAAACACACATGGCGGGGTGGTGGCTATGGTTCCTTAGGTCGTATTTGATAGCCCGAAAATTTTTTAGGCGATCACAGTCCGGGGGGGCCGGCCCACTCGGAAGGCGTGGGCGCACTAAAATATGGTAATCGGACAAAATTCTAGTTTTTTGGCCAAAAAATGCAAAAAAAGAGGAACGATCATGGTGGGGCGGTGACTATGGTTCTTTACGTCGTATTTGACGGACCGAAAATTTTTTACGCGATCGGGATCTAGGGGGGCCGGCCCACTTGGAAGGCGTGGGCTATAGCTCACCAAAATATGGGAATCGGGCGAATTCTAATTTTTTGGCCGTAAAATGCAAAAAATGAGGAACGATCATGGCGGGGCGGTGACTTTGGTTCCTTAGGTCGTATTTGGTGGCCCGGAAAAATTTTACGAGATCGGGGTCCGGGTATCCCGGGACCATTTGGAATGCGTCGGCTATAGCACACGAAAATATGTGAATCGAGCGGAATTTTAGTTTTTTGGCCGTAAAATGCAAAACCTGAGTACAGGCCATGCGGGGCGGCGACTAAGGTTCCTTAGGTGGTATTTGATGGCCCACAAAAATATTAGGCGATCCTGCTCCTTGGGGCCCTACCCATTGGGAAGACGTGGGCTATAGCACACTAAAATATGAGAATCAGGTGGAATTCTAGGTTTTTGGCCAAAAAATGAGGAACGATCATGGCAGGTGGTGACTATGATTCCTTAGGTCGTATTTGATGGCCCGAAAAAATTTTAGGCGATCGGGGTCCGGGGGCGGCACACTTGGAATGCGTGGGATATAGCACACGAAAATATGGGAATCGGGCGGAATTCTTGTTTTTTTCCCGCAAAACGCAAAAGATGAGGAACGATCATGGAGGGGCAGTGACTATGGTTCATTAGGTCGTATGTGATGCCCCGCAAAAATTTTAGGCGATCAGAGTCCGGGGGCCCGGCCCACTCGGAAGGCGTGGGCTATTGCATACGAAAATATGGGAATCGGGCGAAATTCTAGATTTTTTGCGAAAAAGCCAAAAAATGAGGATCGATCATGGCGGGGCGGTGACTATGGTTCCTTAGGTCGTATTTAATGGTCCGAAAAAATTTCGGCGATCGGAGTCCGGGGTTCCCGGAACCACTTGGAAGGTAGCACACGAAAATATGGGAATCGGGCGGAATTGTAGGTTTTTGACCGTAAAACGCAAGAAAATGAGGAACGGACATGGCAGGGCGGTGACTATAGTTCTTTAGGTCGTACTTGATGGCCTGGAATAATTTTAGGCGATCCGAGTCCGGCAGGACGGCCCACTTGGAAGGCGTGGGCTATAGAACACGAAAATATGGGAATCGAGCGGAATACAAGTTTTTTGGCCATAAAATGCAAAAAATGAGGAACGATCATGGCGGGGCGGTGACTATGGTTCATTAGTTCTTATTTGATGGCCCAAAAAAGTTTTAGGCGATCGGGGTCCGGTACTCCCGGGACCACTTGGAAGGCGTTGGCTATAGCACACGAAAATATGGGAATCGGGCAAAATTTTAGTTTTTTGGCCATAAAATGCAAAGAATGCGGACAGGTCATGGCGGGGCAGTGACTATGGATCCTTAGGTCATATTTGATGGCACGCAAAAATATTAGGCGATCCGGCTCCGTGGAGCCCTATCCATTGGGAAGGCGTGGGCTATAGCACACGAAAATATGGGAATCAGGCGGAATTCTAGTTTTTTGGCCGTAAAATGTAAAATATGAGGAATTATCATGGCGGGGCAGTGACTATGGTTCATTAGTTCGTATTTGATGGCCCGGAAAAGTTTTAGGCGATCGGGGTCCGGCAGTCCCGGGACCACTTGGAAGGCGCGAAAATATGGGAATGAGGCGAAATTTTAGTTTTTTGGCCATAAAATGCAAAAACTGAGGACAGGTCATGGCGGGGCGGTGACTATGGATCTTTAGGTCGTAATTGATGGCACGCAAAAATATTAGGCGATCCGGCTCCGTAGGGCCCTACCCATTGGGAAGACGTGGGCTATATAGCACACAAAAATATGAAAATCGGGCGGAATTCTAGTTTTTTCGTCGTAAAACGCAAAATTTGAGGAATGATCATGGCGGGGCAGTGACTATGGTTCCTTAGGTCATAATTTATGGCCCGAAAAAGTTTTAGGCGATCTAGGTCCGGGGGTCCCGGGACCACTTGGAAGGCGTGGGCTATAGCACACGAAAATATGGGAATCGGGCCGAATTCTATACTTTTGGTCGAAAAATGCAAACAAGGCGTGGGCTAGCACATGAAAATATGAGAATCGGGCGCAATTCTAGTTTTTTGGCCGAAAAAGTTTAAAAACGAGGAACACTCATGGCGGGGTGGTGCCTATGGTTCCTTAGGTCATAATTGATGGCCCAAAATATTTTTAGGCGATCACAGTCCGGGGGCCCCGACCCACTCGGAAGGCGTGGGAGCACTTGAAAATATGGGAATCGGGCGGAATTATAGGTTTTTGGCCGTAAAATGCAAGAAATGAGGAACGGTCATGGCGGGGTGGTGACTATAGTTCTTTAGGTCGTACTTGATGGCCCGGAAAATGTTTTAGGCGATCCGAGTCTGGCGGGACGGCCCACTTGGAAGGCGTGGACTATAGAACACGAAAATATGGGAATCAGGCGGAATACAAGTTTTTTGGCCATAAAATCCAAAGAATGAGGAACGATCATGGCAGGGTGGTGACTATGGTTCATTAGTTCGTATTTGATGGCCCAGAAAAGCTTTAGGCGATCGGGGTCCGGGAGTCCCGAGACCACTTGGAAGGCGTGGGCTATAGCACACGAAAATATGGGAATCGGGCAAAATTTTAGTTTTTTGGCCGTAAAATACAAAAAAATGAGGACAGGTTATGGTGGGGCGGTGACTATGGATCCTTAGGTCGTAATTGATGGCACGCAAAAATATTAGGCGATCCGGCTCCGTGGGGCCCTACCCATTGGGAAGGCGTGGGCTATATCACACGAAAATATGGGAATCAGGCGGAATTCTAGTTTTTTAGCCGTAAAACACAAAATATGAGGAATGATCATGGCGGGGCAGTGACTATGGTTCCTTAGGTCGTAATTTATGGCCCAGAAATATTTTAGGCGATCGGGGTCTGGGGGTCCCGGGACCACTTGGAAGGCGTGGGCTATAGCACACGAAAATATGGGAATCGGGCCGAATTCTATATTTTTGGCCGAAAAATGCAAAAAATGAGGAACAATCAAGGCGGTACGGTGACTATGGTTCTTTAGGTCGTATTTGATGGCCTGAAAACCTTTTAGGCGATCCGAGTAAGTGGGACCGGCCCACTCGGAAGGCATGGGCTAGCACCCGTAAATATGGGAATCAGGCGCAATTCTAGTTTTTTGGCCGAAAAATTTAAAAAATGAGGAACACTCATGGCGGGGCATTGACTATGGTTCCTTAGGTCGTATTTGATGGCCTTATAATATTTTAGGCAATCGGGGTCCGGGGGGCCGGCCCACTTGGAAGGCGTGGGCTATAGCACACGAAAATATGAGAATCGGGCGAAATTCTAATTTTTTGGCCTTAAAATGCAAATGATGAGGAACGATCATGGCGGGGCGGTGACTTTGGTTCCTTAGGTCGTATTTGGGGCTCGGAAAAATTTTACTCGATCGGGGTCCGGGAGTCCCGGGACCATTTGGAAGGCGTCGGCTATAACACACGAAAATATGAGAATCGGGCGGAATTCTAGTTTTTGGCCGTAAAATGCAAAACATGAGTACAGGTCATGGCGGGGCAGTTACTAAGGTTCCTTAGGTCGTATTTGATGGACCACAAAAATAATAGGCGATCCTGCTCCGTGGGGCCCTACCCATTGGGAAGACGTGGGCTATAGCACACGAAAATATGGGATAGGGCGGATTTCTAGTTTTTTGGCCGAAAAACACAAAAAATGAGGAATGATCATGGTGGGGCAATGACTATGGTTCCTTAGGTTGTATTTGATGGCCCGGAAAAATTTTAGGCGATCGGGGTCTGGGGGTCTCGGGACCACTTGGAAGGCGTGGGCTATAGCCCACGAAAATATGGGAATCGGGCGGAATACTAGTTTTTTGGCCGTAAAATGCAAACAATGAGGAACGATCATGGCGGGCCGGTGACTTGGGTTCCTAAAGTCGTATTTGGTGGCCCGGAAAATTTTAGGCGATCGGGGTCCGGGGGTTCCGGGACCACTTGGAAGGCGTGGGCTATAGCACACGAAAATATGGGAATCGGGCGGAATACTAGTTTTTTGACCGTAAAATGCAAAAAATGAGGAACGATCATGGCGGGCCGGTGACTTGGGTTCCTAAAGTCATATTTGGTGGCCTTGAAAACTTTAGACGATTGGGGTACGGGAGTCCCGGGACCACTTGGAAGGCGTCGGCTATAGCACATGAAAATATGGGAATCGGGCGAAATTCTAGTTTTTTGGCCGTAAAATGCAAAACATGAGGACAGGTCAAGGCGCCGCGGTGACTAAGGTTCCTTAGGTCATATTTGATGGCCCATAAAAATATTAGGCGATCCGGCTCTGTGGGGCCCTACCCATTGGGAAGATGTGGACTATAGAACACGAAAATATGAGAATCGGGCGGAATTCTAGTTTTTTGGTCGTAAAACGCAAAATATGAGGAATGATCATAGCGGGGCAGTGACTATGGTTCCTTAGTTCGTAATTTATGGCCCGGAAAAATTTTATGCGATCGGGGTCCGGGGGTCCTGAGACCACTTGGAAGGCGTGGGCTATAGCACACGAAAATATGGGAATCAGGCGAAATTCTAGTTTTTTGGCCGAAAAATTCAAAAAATAAGGAACGATCATGGCGGGGTGGTGACTATAGTTTCTTAGGTCGTATATGATGGCCCGAAAATTTTTTAGGCGATCCGAGTTCGGGGGGCCAGGCCCGCTCGGAAAGAGTGGGCTATAGCACCCGAAAATATGGGAATCGCGCGGAATTCTAGTTCTTTGGCCGAAAAATGCAAAAAATGGGGAACGATCGTGGCGGGGCGGTGACTATGGTTCCTTAGGTAATATTTCATGGCCCATAAAAATTTTAGGCTATCGGGGTCCGGGGGGCCGGGACCACTCGGAAGGCGTGGGTTATAACACACGAAAATATGGGAATCGCGCGTAATTCTTATTTTTGGCCGAAAAACGCAAAAAATGAGGAACGATCATGGCGGGGCGGTGACTATGGTTCCTTTGGTCGTATTTGATAGCCAAGAAAAATTTTAGGAGATCGGGGTTCGTGGGTCCCGGGACCACTTGGAAGGCGTGGGCTATAGCACACGAAAATATGGGAATCGGCCAAAATTCTAGTCTTTTGGCCGTAAAATGCAAACAATGAGGAACAATCATGGTGGGGCGGTGACTTTGGTTCCTTAGGTCGTATTTGATGGCCCGAAAACATTTTAGGCGATCGGGGTCTGGGGGTCCCGTGACCACTTGGAAGGCGTGGGTTATAGTACACGAAAATATGGGAATCGGGCGGAATTCTAGTTTTTTTACCGAAAAACACCAAAAATAAGGAACGATCATGGCGGTACTATGACTATGGTTTCTTAGGTCGTATTTGATGGCCCGGAAACATTTTAGGCGATCGGGGTCTGGGGGTCCCGTGACCACTTGGAAGGCGTGGGCTATAGCACACGAAAATATGTGAATCGGGCGGAATTCTAGTTTTTTTACCGAAAAACGCCAAAAATGAGGACGATCATGGCGGTACTGTGACTATGGTTCCTTAGGTCCTATTTGATAGCCCGGAAATATTTTAGGCGATCGGGGTCTGGGGGTCCCGTGACCACTTGGAAGGCCTTCCGAAAGTGCCACAACTCCTTCTATAACAACCCCTGAAAACTGGGCATTCGAAGCATCAATCTCATTCTATGCTCTATGCCATCTTCCTTATACTTTGACTATTAATTCATGTGCACAAACCTCCCTCACAAAGGAAAGCGGGAAAGTCATCTTTGCAAACAAAGGCCTTCTTCTTATACTATGGCATCTTGTCCAAAGCGAGCGGTCATGTAAACCCTTTGTCTATTCGGCTCTTTCCTTTAATAAGAACAATCTAAATGTGACACTTTCACGACGAAATACCGGGAATTTTTGATACGTCAGTCCCCCAGGAAATTAAGCCAATGATCGACTGTCCCTGCCCATTCTAACGGGGCATTCTATTCCTTCAAGTCCCACAGCTCTAAATGTGCCTATTCCTTCGACACCTTTCCATGGAAATAGGGGAAAATGGCTTATTCCGCATCAACCTATGCCCGCTTATTCCGACTAAGTGATCCATTGGCGAAAAGAGGGCCTTCCTCCTTCTTACTTGAAGCTCTGTCAAAGAAGCATTCTATTCCGAAAAGGCTTAGGGCTAGGCTAAACCTCCCTCAAAGACATGAAGTCCCAGAGCTCTTATTCCAAGAACTGGTGATATTCCCTTAACTGCGGATTCAATAGCATCGGTTATGAACCCCAAAAACAACAGGAAAGAGAGCACCGTCTACTCAGACTGTCACACCGGCAACGAGAGCAGTAAGAGCAGATAGTGGAACAGAACTAGCAGCAAATAGGCATTCAGTTAGCTTGAAAACGGACTCGTAGTTAGAAATCAGATGCTTCCTCAACAACTATCTTTAGAACGTCCTATCTCTCTCTTCAACGCTTTAAAACGAGCTAGAAGGCTTCTCTTAAAGCAGAAAAATAGGAGTTATAGTAGTTTCAGCTATTCGATTCGAATGAGTGCCCTCACTTCCTTTCCTTACTATGATATGCCCAAAAAAAAGAAAAAGAAAGTGCAACATATCAAAGAGAGATGACACAAATTATCAGTGACCTCCTACATAACATATGCGAGCCTTACGTGGACGATTTGTAGTCCTTTCAAAAGAAAGAACCGACCACATCGAAAATTTACGCAAGGTCTTCGAAAGGTTAAGAAAATATCAATTGAAGATTAACCCGAAAAATGTGCATTCGGGATCGGGCGGAGGCCTTAAATTAGTAGGGAAATAGCATAGCTATTATTGACCTGACCCCTATTACATTACTTAAGCCTACTCTTTCTTCAAGATACGAAACGAGCAGCCGAAAACGGCTGTCCCTATTGTATTTTAGATGGAGTCATCTACAGGGCTAAGAATCTTACCTTTACTTAGAGAGGGGTAGCGGTACCATGCTCTTCCGTGCTCGTAGGTTGACTCACCTATGCATCCCGACTAAGGTCTCACAAACGTGCACTTCCCTTATGTATCCAACCGCTTCACTAATGTGAATAGGTTATACAGAAGGGTAGGTTGGTTATATACTCTTATGCGCCTTCCTTATTCAAACCTTTTGGTATGTATTGCCCCATAACTATAGATCAGATCCACCAGACAAGAAACTCAATTCCGCACTGCTGCTGAGTCATCGGACTTATCCACCAAGGGATTCGTGGAATTTCTTGTGGATTGTGTTGGGGGAAATCTACCAAAGCTAGGCAGATAGATAGACTCCTTTCCCGCTGCTAAGGGAGAGCAAGAAAGAAAATCAAATGATTGGTTTTTAACCAGCGCCCTCTTTTGGGTATGCAGGTAATAAGAGTCCTCTCACTACCAACCAACAGACATCATCTGGCTGGGTCTTACCGGTATCAACAACGAGGAAGAAACAACCAAATGGAAACAGCAACTAACTATGGCTCTTGGCCCAGACAACGTCCTAGGCGTAGGGGAGATCAAAGCAACAGGGAATGCCTAGACGACGTTTTTCTTCCTGGGCTGCAGTAAGTACATCGAGAGGTCGTTCTGACCCTTGTCCCCGAATATGGGGAATATGTTCTCATAAAATCTTGCGTAAATCTGACCTAGCTGGCGAGCGATCCCAGTTCGCGACAAAGAACAAGACAGCAAGCGAGCGTACTTTTGTTCACTTCTTCTGCACCAAGCACGGAAGTTTAAGGATAATTGTAGGTCGGTGGCTACCTAAGGAAACTCCGATTCGATCCGCCCCCCGGCTGGGAGGCATCTACCTCATCCCGATCACAAGGAGAGGTTCACTATGATGGGGGTACTTTTTTTCCCTTAAGGAAAAAATGAAATGCATAGGGGACCATCCTTTTGTTGCGGCATGCTCCTCAGATTTACGGATTCGCAGGGCCTTTTCCTTTTTGTTTGAATAACCCATTCTCATTATCTTTAATAAGTAAAGTAGGCAAACCTATAGGTCCTTAGTAGCGTTGACAAAGAAGAAGGAGCCGGTTAAAAGAAAGCGAATCTTTCCATTTTTCTTATAATTATATAATAATATAAAATAGAAAGAAGTTTCTTATTATTATATATAGGCCAGCTTGACAAGAAACCCTTCCTCTTGATCTGAGGTGCGAAGAGAAAGATTTCTTTTTTATGACTACCACTTATCGATCACGGCCCAGAAAAGTGACCGATCAGGGCAGGGCCCTATTGATAAATGAAAGAAAGGGTTTATGAGCCCTATCCCTGTAAGCCCACACCTGTGTAGAGTAGATCGTTCAACACTTGCTGCACAAACCCATTTTGAACCTATTGGTCCTAGTATCATAGGCGACCGAACGACCGCCCCCTAATTACTAGACCAACCTACTATAATAATTCCATAAACACCTAGCGAAGATATGGCAAACAAATAAAGTAGCCCTATGTTCGGATCTGACAATACCATACCATAATCAAAAGGTACAACGGCCCGAGCGACCAGACTTAACATAAATGTAGCCATTGGAGCCATTCTAATAAGGGAGAAATTAGCACTACTTGGTGAAATAGGTTCTTTTAGAATCAATTTCAAACCATCTGCTAGAGGTTGTAACAATCCAAATGATCCCACTACATCAGGACCCTTTCGACGTTGCACAAAAGCCATTACTTTACGTTCAGCTAGCACTAAATAGGCTACTCCTAGTAGAAGTGGTAGAATTATTCCATGTATTTCAGCTGGAACAGCTATGTACATTTTTTTTTTCTATTCACTCATGATCTGGCCTGGTTGACCCAATCATGATATTGAAGGAGGGGACCTTTTCTCGAAAAAAATGAAATTCTTGCAACTACGAAAACCACAACACAAGCACCCATTTTCCATTCATTCTATCTAAGAAAAAAAATTCAGCATAGACCACGACCCCCCCATTTTTTCATTTCTTTATCTATATTTTGCCAGGTTAAAGAGTCCCCGCTCTCCATGTTCTTGAGAAAGTTTTTCAGCTTGCTGACTAGGCTTGGAAGCTAAATTCTGTCTTCGAGACCCCATAACATAAGAAAGTCGTGGAATGCATAAGCCCCTTTAGAGATAGGGGCGACTTTCTTGTGGTAGTAATTGCGAATGAGCAAGTAGGGGGCGGCAACTAAAGAGGTAGCGAGACTGACCGCAATTTTAGGAATAGGTTGACTTTCTTTCATTTTTGTTATGGAAAGTGAAAGTTGTTTCATTTAGTACGAGATCGCTTCACACCTCGCGGTGGTTACTCCTCTCGCCTATTGAAGTTCTGTTCAAAAACCTCGTCTGAGAACTTGTATAGAGAAGGATTTCCCGCGGCGCAGCAGGTCTTCCATACTAACTCAGCTGCCCGGCGCTGCTATTGGCATAACAACCGATACACCATAGGTTAGCCCAACCCAGTCTTCTCGTACTAGGGTTGGCTCCTCGCAGTTCTCCCTTTAACACCAACGGTAGATAGGAACCGAACTGTCTCACGACGTTCTAAACCCAACTCACGTACCACTTGAATCGGCGAACAACCAAACCCTTGGGACCTTCTTCAACCCCAGGATGCGATGAGTCGACATCGAGGTGCCAAACGACTCAGTCGATAAGAGCTCTTGGGAGTCATCAGCCTGTTATCCCCGGCGTACCTTTGATCCGTTGAGCGAGATCCCACACACAGGACTCCCAGATCATTATGGCCGACTTCGTCTCTGTTCGACCAGTCGGTCTCACAGTCAGGCAGGCTTATACCATTATGCTCATGAGCAGAATCTTAGCTTGAGCCTACCTTCGCACACCTCCGTTACTCTTTAGGGGGCCCTGGATGCGCTAGCGATTGGCATATAGGGGAATGGTTGCCCGGGTTTCTCGGCCTGATATCCTGCACCTTGCGTTCATGATATCTACATTTAACTGTGCCCTGGAGACACGGTCGAAGCACGCCCGTCCAGTGTGCTTCTTTCACGACATGCTATAATCTTGGGTGTCTTCCAGTGGTCTTCTAGCCTTAGAAGAAGTCGTGTCCGCCCCGGGCATCTGCAGCGTCCTCCTTTGATATTCTAATCTGGGAGAACTAAAAGACTGACCCATTCGGTGACTTTCGCGGTCGCCCTCACTAAACCAACTTGAATTTGAACTACGATTCATATCAAGTCTTACCGAAATAGGATTTCCTTTTCGTGCCATATGCGCTTAGACTTTACTTTTTCCCCTTTTTTATTCCCGGTCCAATATTTGTTCTCGAAGGTCTTCGTTTCTGTGTAGAAGCAAACTCTCCAAATTTATGACCAACCTTTCCTTCAGTAATCTTACAACGAACAGGAGTTTTTCCATTGTAAATTCGTACGGAGCAATCAACGAATTCCGACGAAATAGAAGATCTACGTGACCAAATTTTCCTGTTAAAAAGAGGATCTCTCTTCTTCTTCATTCTCAAGAGGAATGCATCAACAAAACTTCCCTTCCATATAGATCGTCGTGGCATGAACTAATTTCTTCGCTTCGATTCCTCCCCTAAAGGTAGCTCCTACTCTTCCTCCTTCTCCTTTAGAATAAGATCCTCCTTGGTCCTTTTTACATAACACTCTCGGCCGTAAAATGCACAGTTAATAGCTAATGATTTCTACTTTACTAAGCCAGTTCGGTAAGTTAAGGTCCATGCTTGAAACGAAAAAAAAAGAGGAAGGGGAAGGGGTCACCCAAAGCTGTGGAGATAAGGTGGAAGATAAAAAAGCTATATTTATAATAATAATAAAGAGAATCTATTATAATTCATATTAGAAAATGGGATTATCAACTATACTTGACTGGAAAAACCAGCCAATCTACTCTCCTTTTTTTCGTCTCCCCCCTGTAACTTGATAAATCATAAGAGAAGAAGAAATTATTGCATAGAAGGTCTTGCTTACTATCTCCTCCATCTA
>NW_027438275.1:300000-380000 GCF_000715075.1 Nicotiana tabacum | reverse complement strand
TAGGTCGTATTTGAAGGCACGCAAAAATATTAGGTGATCCGATTCCGTGGGGCCCTACCATTGGGAAGGCGTGGGCTATAGCACATGAAAATATGGGAATCAGGTGGAATTCTAGTTTTTTGGTCGTAAAACGCAAAATATGAGGAATGATCATGGCGGGGCAGTGACTATGGTTCCTTAGTTCATAATTTATGGCCCGTAAAAATTTTAGACGATCGGTGTCCGGGGGTCCTGGGACAACTTGGAAGGCGTGGGCTATAGCACACGAAAATATGGGAATCGGGTCGAATTCTAGGTTTTTTGCCGAAAAATGCAAAAAATGAGGAACAATCATGGCGGTGCGGTGACTATGGTTCTTTAGGTCATATTTGATGGCCCGTAAAAATGTTAGGCGATTAGAGCCAGTGGGCCCAGCCCACTCGTAAGGCGTGGGCTAGCACATGAAAATATGGGTATCGAGCGCAATTCTAGTTTTTTGGCCGAAATATTTAAAAAATAATGGAACACACATGGCGGGGTGGTGACTATGGTTCCTTATATTGTATTTGATGGCCCAAAAATTTTTTAGGCAATCACAGTCTGGGGGGCCCGACCCACTCGGAAGGCGTGGGCGCACACTAAAATATGGGAATCGGGCGGAATTCTAATTTTTTGGCCAAAAAATGCAAAAAAGAGGAACGATCATGGCGGGGCATTGACTATGGTTCCTTAGGTCATATTTGATGGCCCAAAAAAATTTTAGGCGATCGGGGTCCGGGGAGGCCGGCCCACTTGGAAGGCGTGGGCAATAGCACACGAAAATAAGGGAATCGGGCGGAATTCAAGTTTTTTGGCCGTAAAATGCAAAAAATGAGGAATGATCATGGCGGGGCGGTGACTTTGGTTCCTTAGGTGGTATTTGGTGGCCGGGAAAATTTTTACGCGATCGGGGTCTGGGAGTCCCGGAACCATTTGGAAGGCATCGGCTATAGCACACGAAAATATGGGAATCGGGCGGAATTCTAGTTTTTTGGTCGCAAAATGCAAAACATGAGTACAGGTCATGGCGGGGCGGTGACTAAGGTTCCTTAGGTCCTATTTGATGGCCCACAAAAATATTAGGTGATCCTGCTCTGTGGGGCCCTACCCATTGGGAAGACGTGGGCTATAGCACACGAAGATATGGAATCGAGCGGATTTCTAGTTTTTTGGCTGAAAAATGCAAAAACTGAGGAATGATCATGGCATGGCAGTGACTATGGTTCCTTAGGTTGTATTTGATGGCCCGAAAAAATTTTAGGTGATCGTGGTCTGGGGATCCCGGGACCACTTGGAAGGCGTGGGCGCACACTAAAATATGGGAATCGGGCGGAATTCTAATTTTTTGGCCAAAAAATGCAAAAAAAGAGGAACGATCATGGCGGGGCATTGACTATGGTTCCTTAGGTCATATTTGATGGCCCAAAATATTTTAGGCGATCGGGGTCCGGGGAGGCCGGCCCACTTGGAAGGCGCGGGCAATAGCACACGAAAATATAGGAATCGGGCGGAATTCTAGTTTTTTGGCCGTAAAATGCAAAAAATGAGGAACGATCATGGTGGGGCGGTGAATTTGGTTCCTTAGGTGGTATTTGGTGGCCGGGAAAATTTTTACGCGATCGGGGTCTGGGAGTCCCGGAACCATTTGGAAGGCATCGGCTATAGCACACGAAAATATGGGAATCGGGTGGAATTCTAGTTTTTTGGTCGCAAAATGCAAAACATGAGTACAGGTCATGGCGGGGCGGTGACTAAGGTTCCTTAGGTCCTATTTGATAGCCCACAAAAATATTAGGCGATCCTGCTCTGTGGGGCCCTACCCATTGGGAAGACGTGGGCTATAGCACACGAAAATATGGGAAACGGGCGGAATACTAGTTTTTTGGCCGTAAAATGCAAAAAATGAGGAACGATCATGGCGTGCCGGTGACTTAGGTTCCTAAAGTCGTATTTGGTGGCCCGGTAAAATTTAGACGATCGGGGTATGGGAGTCCCGGGACCACTTGGAAGGCGTAGGTTATAGCACACGAAAACATGGGAATCGGGCGAAATTTTAGTTTTTTGCCGTAAAATGCAAAATAACGAGGATTCCGGAAAATTCCAAGGGATAGAAAATTCCAGAAAGAAATATATTTGATTAATTTTTTCTGGGTAGCAGATATGATCTGCGTGATATAGATCGTTAATAAAAGGAGAAATTTTTACCCATTCTTTGTATAACATGAGAAATGGATCCGGTAAAATCTTTATTGTTGGACTGTGGTATGACCACCAGTTTAAAAACTAATTAGAAACAGTTGTTGCAAATATCTTTGCACATACTTTTATAAACCAAGTATGTTTATGTCTATCATTATTGTAATATAATACTTTATCAAAAGCTTGGATATAATCCCAATAAGTAAAATTCATTTTCACTTTGTTAAGGCTTATCTGCCTTTCCTTCATTGTGGATGTACCCCAGTCTTCAACAGATATTATCTGTTTAATTATAATCTTTGAGAAGTTATAAACGTTCTCGTCTGTACTATACCAAGAAAAGTGCTGAAAATCTGCACTTCCAGTACTGGTTAGTATCGTTTCATAGAAGGAACGGGTTTTGTATGACTCACCCGGATAATATAACCCATTTATCAAATACCTTTGGAATATCTTCCATGGTTCTTCTTTTCTCTGAATGTCAGAGTTTTCTAAGAGAAATATCATTTCTCTTTTTGGCACTTTCTCGTATGACTTGATATCATCATTGTCATCTTTAGTAATGGAAGCAAAAGTATCACTTTGCTTAACAGAAGTATCTTTCTGTTTTTGAGCAGTCAAATATGCCTGCAAATGTGCGTATAACGGACTATCTTCTGGAATATCTTCCAGATGGACGGATAGTCCAATCGATGATTCTTCTCTGAGAGATATCCTCTCATTGACTAAACTCCTTCTTCCCATTTGTATAACTGGGGAGTTTGATGAGGATCCGTATGACGATCCCGAAGGTGATGACCTTCCTTTGGACTGTGGGGAAGATCTTCCCCAACCTCTACCTCTTCCCCTACCCCAGGGGGGTTCCATCTTGTAAATATTCACGAGATAAGAAATCTGGCAGAGAATTATCAATTCCCTTTTTATATTGTATTTCAAAATCAAAAGGGGCTAATTGAGCCTACCATCTTGCAAATATCATTTTCGAGGCATCATGTTTAAAATCTTTGTTCAACATATATTTAACAGATTGTGCGTCAGTTTTTATCAAAAACTTTTGATTGTAGAAATCGTCTTGAAATTTTAAAACACATTTTACTATGGTTAACATTTCATGTGCCACCGTAGCGTATTTTCTCTGGGCTTCAGACCATTTACCAGAGTAAAATCTAATCAGATATTCATGTTTATCATTGGGAATAATTTGTTTTAAAATCCCTCCATAACCAATGTTAGACGCATCAGTCTCTATAATTTTTTGCCATGCAGGATTAGCAAGGGTTTAAGCAAGGTAAAGATTTAACACGTTGCTTAATATTTTTTTACTAAAGTAGTGTGACTATCAGTCCAAGGGTTTTATAATTCTTTTTTAGCCTATCATATAAGGGGGCTAAATCATGTGACAGATCATTATAAAAAGGTGAAATATAATTTAAACTTCCCATAAATCTTTGTAACTGAGTTCTATCAGTAATAATATCGGGGAATTTAGAGGCAAAATCAATCGATCGTTGAATAGGAGTAATCTTTCCTTGACTAATATAATGTCCTAGGAATCGAATATTAGTTTGAAATAAACTCATTTTTTTGTTTTGAGATTACCAAACCATTTTGTATAACAATTCTTTTGAAAATATCTAAATGCTTAATATGCATTTCAAGTGTTTTGGAAAATACCAAAATGTCATCGATATATACAATGACGAAGTCTAGATAAGGGTTGAAAATATCATTCATAATTTTTTGAAATTCTGAAGGGGCATTTTTCAAACCAAAAGGCATAAAATTCCATTCATATTGCCCAAATGGAACATTAAAAGCAGTTCTATAAGTATGCTCTTTAAATATTTGGATTTGCCAATAACCAGATTTTAAATCAAAATTTGAAAATATATTGGCATCATATAATTTAGATAATAAATTTCTTTTATTAGGAATAGAATACCTAACCCATTTCAAATATTTATTCAAGGGCTTATAATTTATGACTAATCTAGGAACACCACGTTCCTTTTCAGCTGCGTTCTTAACATAGAAAGCTATACAAGACCAAGGAGATTTTGAGGGTTTTATCAAACCCTTTGATAGTAAACTATCTATCTCTCTTTTGCAAAATTCTACCAATTCTGCATTCATCTGACAAGGTCGAGATTTAGTAGGAATATCATCCTCAGTGAAATTATCTTCATAAGGAAGAGTGACAATATGCTTTTTTCGATTCCAAAAAGTACTAGGATGCTCAGCACAAATATCAATAGCAATCTGCTCGGAAATCAATTTGATTTTTTCTTGTACTTTAGTAGAATTTAAAGTATCAAATATATTCATACTAAATAATTCCAATTTCAAAGAATTAACATGTTTTTGCTTCATATCAATTAAAGCATTAATATCTCTAGTTACCGGATCTGTAACAAAAGTATAACTAATTTCTTTATCCTTATAAGTAGCAGTAAAACCTTTTGAGTCTATGCTAGTAAAAGGATAAACAACGTTAATAAACGGTGTTCCAAGTATAATTGGAGGGTATAACTGATTTTTTACCAAGAAAAAGAAGTGAGGAATACAGACTTTATTCTGACAAATACCCGTATTAGGAAGTTTATACTTTATATCTAAAGCATGTACGGATGCAGATCTAACCATATGAGTAGTTTTTTGAAAATATTTCGTAGGTACTAAACCTTCTTGAATGCAGCTAACATCTGCTCCACTATCAATTATGGCAATGTTTGTAATTGAAAAACTATTATCAATGAGAATAGTACATTTAATATACCATTTATGAGCAGTAATAATTTGCATCATCCCTAGAAACATATCATGTTTAGGATTAAAACTAATAGGTTTTTCTTCAATATCATTTTCAAAAATACCTTTGTTTTTATCATTAGATTTCTCAGTTGGAGAATTGGTTTTCTCAATTTGAGTAATCCTATGATCACAAATCATTTGATTTTGTTTAAGAGATTTGATCTCTTGTTTCAAGTTTTCAACTTCAATTTTTAAATCATCAAAAGAAGAGTCTCTTGCTGGAGTTACATTTCTGTTTAACAGACGGTTATTAACCTCAAGTAAAGAATAAGGTGGAGAATATTCAAATTTTTTTTCAAAAGGTTTTGTAAAACTAGAATTTGAATTAGAACTTGGACTAGCAGCAAAATTAATAATTTTTTCACGAAGGTTTTCATCAGTAACTTCTTTTAAAAGTTCTATTACATTATCAGATGTAATAGTTTTCATGTTTAGATCTTCAAATTGTGATTGTAATTTATAAAATTCATCATCACAAGTACATGTATAACCTTTACAAGTTGTACAGGTATTATCAATATTTTTATCACTATCAGATAAATCAAGCAAGTCAATTTCAGCTTCGGATTCTGATTCAGAATAATAATCGGATTTTGATCCAGAAGTGTATAACAAACCATAAACCTTATCACGTAGTTCATCGTCTAGTCCTAAGGTTTTCAGCTTTTGAAGCTTACAATTTGGAGCTATATGGCCAAATTTACCACACTTATAACACTTAATGTCAGCAAGGTCTCGCTTAGATCTATTTTTGGTAAATCTAGTGGACTTGCGATGTGCTTTCTTGGCTTCTTGTTCTTCTTTGGATCTATATCTAGATATCTTTCTCCTATAAGGACTGTCTTGGTTGGGGTATCTATGATACTTATGTTTCTTCTTCTTATGAGTAGAAGTCTCGGGTAAACCAAATTGGGTGCAAAAGTCACCTAACTGGTTTCTTTCCTTAAGCTTATCCATCTTAAGCTGTCTAGACAATCTTAATTCATTGCACAAGTTTAACCCTTCTTGTGTACAAATTCCTATTAACTTACCATAGGTATAATCTACGTAAGGAATTTTCCCATAATTACCTCTTAAAACCTTTCTAACTCTTTCGGCAAATAAAGAGAGAAGTCCATCTATGAACTTAGCTTTCCAATGTTCAAGCTTATTTTCTGGTAGTTCCATCACTCTACTCATAAAGGTGTCTTTATACCACCTAAATTCACTTAAAGTCTTACATCTAAGGCTATTAAGGAGAGTACGAACAGTCTCATTCTGGTTGGTAAATCTACCATTGAAGTGTTCTAATATAGTAAGAATAAGGGTATAAACGGCATCTTCTCTATTTGCCACTAGGGCCATGCCTAGGTTATCAAGTCCTTCGTCAATGGCTTTAGCGTTAATAACCATTGCCCTTTCGTCAATAGATAAATAATTGTCCCACCAGCCACGAAGTTGGCCAGTAAAACCTACAACAATCATTCTGCAAATATTCCAATCTGTATTCTTCACACTTTTACAGATAGTTGCATACATAAGCATTCTATGTACTAGAATAGTTAACTGCCTATCAGTCAATCCATCAAGATTCCATTCGTATATTTCGGAACCACTGTAAGACGTATTAGTCTGATTCCAATCACGTTCCTCTATTAAAACATCTTGAGGAGTAGGACGATTGTAATAATAAGTTTGCATTCTAGGTTTATCAGCATATCTACTATCTGCAAACTTACTATTCTTTTTGGGGTAACTTCTGAGTTTATTAAACTCTGACAAAACATCCTTTTTATAGTCAAAAGTAGAATTTAATTTATCAGCAAAATCATTTGATAAATCAATGGGTTTGATATTCAAACCTGATAACTTTTTATCAAGAAGTTCTTCTAAGTCTCCAAAAGATTTAAATTTAAAATCCTGAATATCAGGAGGTCTTTGAATATGAGTAACAACAATTTGAGGTTCTGATTTGCTTCCTGAAGAAGAGGCAATATCAGTCAAAGTCTTTTTAGTATTCATATCCTTAATCAAGACTGTTAAATCTTCAAGTTTTTTATTAAGAAAACTAACGTTTTCACCCAAAACTTTAACATATAAACTCAAATAATTATTTTGAGAAATTAGTTTATTAATTTCTGTGATGCTGACTGCGGCAACATCTTCATCAATAAATTTTTGAAATGCAGTAAAAGTAATGCCTGTATTATTAGGTAAAACAAAAGATGATTGAGGAGGGTAAATGGATTTAGTAATATTGCCATTCCCATCTTTATAAGATCTTTCCAAAACTTTTATAAAAAGTGGTAAATAGATGGTTATAAACCAAGGAACAAAATACATAATTTGATTATGTAAAGCACAAGTTTCATAAAACTCTTGGGAAATATTATTTAAATCATCTTTACTATAAGTATCAAAAAACCAAGTTTTAAACTGGTTCCATTTATCAGTGAAAAATTCTTTTTGAATATAACATCTAGCTTGTGACCCTGGACTAAAATCAATTTGGTGTGGAATCATTAAGAATCATTGGGGTCAAAATCCATCTCGGACGCAGAAGGAATATCCTTATCAGAAATATTATCATTATCCTGAACAATATTTGTTTTGGGGTTAATCTTAACCCTTTCAACAGGTTTATCACCTACTTTGGTAGAAATTGTGTGTAGAGATGCAGCACGATTTCTAGCCGGTCCATAGACTGGTTCAACAGGAGAAATGTGTTGAATATCAGGCAACAGTCTACGACTAGTAAAGGAATGTCTGTTATAACTAGAACTAATAGTAGGCAATAGTCTATTATTAGAAGATGACTGTCTACTATAAGTAGAACTATTATCGTCAAACTGAATGCAAATCCTACCATCCGGATTTTGAGTAATATGAGAATACTCAGTATTACTGACAGCATCAGTTATCTGACTGGGGGATATAACCGAATCCAAAGTCCATGTGGTTGGAAAATTAATTTCTTCCCACTTAATAGGTCTCCTCGTGGTGACCTTAGACTTTGCAAAATTCGTTTCTACTAGAATAGTCTGATCAGATGTATCATATAATTTACATCTGGGGTTTAACGTAGATAGTAATTTACAATAAATTCTATACGATAAACATATCAGTTCAGAACCAGGCGCATAATTATAACCATGCGTTTTCACATTTAATGTTAATGCATCAAGTATATTAACATCAGATAAAGATAATTGCAAATTGGGTTGAGTATTAAAATATACTCAGCCATAGGCGACAGTAGATTCAATAGAACCCATCAGAGACTGTCTAAAATTCAAATTTCTGGCATCTCTGAGAGCAGCCAAAAATGTCTCTGGTAACCCTTTAAGGGTTAAAGGTTTAAAAGCAATTTGAACCATACCAATATGCAAATAATTATACTGGTGTTTATAAACATCTACATCATGCTTGTTTAACAAACGAATAGTCTGTTCAGACGAATTTAAAGCTAAAGATTGCTCAGTTGTTTTAACAAGTTGTTTAGAAGAGAGTTTATCAAACTATCCATAATCATAGATTGTTCTAATAGGGACTTTAGGAATAGTCCATTTGTTTAACAAATCAAGGTTTTGAGGTATATCTACCTCTTCCAATCTAGTATTTTTCATACTAGTTTCTCCTAAATCCATATTTCAGAAACATATCTATGTCAAATATTTCATATCTATCTTATATATACCATGAAAGTACCTAGGCTTTGATACCATTTTTACAGGATCAAGTGTCGGGCGGTAATCCGCCATGACTTCTCAATTAAATTAAAACAGAAATCACCGTTTAACTGGGAACTGGACTTGTTTCACACCTCACAGCCCGAAAAATTTTTAGGCGATCTGGTTTAGTGGGCCCCGGGCCCACGCGGAAGGCGTTGTATATAGCACACGAAAATATGGGAATCGGGAGGAATTATAGTTCTTTTGCAGTAAAATGCAAAATAACGAGGAACGGTCAAGGCGTGGCAGTGACTATGGTTCCTTAGGTCATATTTGGTGGCACAAAAAATTTTGGGCAATCAAGGTCCGGTGGGCCCAGACCCACTCGGAAGGCGTGGGCTATATAGCACACGAAAATATGGGAATCAGGCGTAATTCTAGTGTTTTGGCCGTAAAACGCAAACAAATGAGGAACAGTCATGGCGGGGCGGTGACTATGATTCCTTAGGTCGTATTTGATTGCCCGGAAATTTTTTTAGGCGATCCAGTTCCGGGGGCCCCGGGCCCACTCAGAAGGCGTGGGTTATACCACGCGAAAATATGGGAATCAGGGGGAATTATACTTTTTGGGCCGTAAAACACAAAATAATGTGGAACGGTCATGGAGGGGCGGTGACTATAGATCATTAGGTCGTATTTGATGGCCCGAAAAATTTTTAGGCTATCCGAGTCCGAGGGGCCATGCCCACTGGGAAGGCGTGGTTTATAGGACACGAAAATATGGAATTGGGCGAAATTCTAGTTTTTTGGCCGTAAAATGCAAAACTAAAAGGAACGGTCATGGTGGGGAGGTGACTATGGTTCCTTAGGTCGTATTTCATGTCCCGGAAAACTTTTACGCGATCCGGTTTTGTGGGTCCCGCACCCACTCGGAAGGCGTGGTCTATAGCACAGGAAAATATGGGAATCGTACGGAATTATAGTTCTTTGGCCATAAAACACAAAATAACGAGGAACGGTCATGGCGGGGTGGTGACTATGGTTCCTTAGGTCGTATTTGATGGCCTAGAAAATTTTTAGGCGATCCGGTTCCGGGGGCCCCCGGCCCACACAGAAGGCGTGGGCTATAGCACATGAAAATATGGGAATCGGGCGGAATTATAGTTTTTTGGCCTTTAAACACAAAATAACGAGGAACAGTCATGGAGGGGTGGTGACTATGGTTCCTTAGGTCGTATTTGATGGCCCCAAAAATTTTAGGCAATCGAGGTCCGGGGGGCCCGGACCCACTCGGAAGGCATGGGCTATAGCACACGAAAATATGGGAATCGGGCGTAATTCTAGTTTTTTGGCCGTAAAACGCAAAACAATGAAGAACAGTCATGGCGGGGCTGTGACTATGATTCCTTAGGTGGTATTTAATGGCCTGGAAAACTTTTAGGCAATCCGGGTCCGGGGGGCCCTGCCCACTAGGAAAGCGTAGGCTATATGACATGAAAATATGGGAATTGGGCGGAATTCTCGTTTTTTGTCCGTAAAACGCAAAAAAAAAGGAATGGCCATGGTGGTTGGTGACTATAGTTACTTAGGTCGTATTTCATGGCTCGGAAAATTTTTAGGCGATCGGTGTCTGGGGGGATCAAGCCTACTAAGAAGGTGTAGGCAATAACACACGAAAATATGGGAATCAGGCGGAATTCTAGTTTTTTTGCCGTAAAATGAAAAATAACGAGGAACGGTCATGGCGGGGCAGTGACTATAGTTCCTTAGGTCGTATTTTATGGCCCGGAAAATTTTTAGGCTATACGGGTTTTGGGGGGCCACTGGGAAGGCGTGGGCTATAGCACACGAAAATATGGTAATCGAGCGGAATTCTAGTTTTTTGGCCGTAAAACTCAAAAAAAACGAGGAACGGTTATGGCGGGGCGGTGACTATGGTTCCTTTGGTCATATTTTATGGCCTGTAAAAGTTTAGGCGATCAAGGTCTGGCGGCCCGGGCCCACTCGGAAGGCGTGGGCTATTGCACACAAAAAATATGGGAATCAGGCGGAATTCTAGTTTTTTGGCCGTAAAATGCAAAATAACGAGGAACGGTCATGGCGGGGCAGTGACTATAGTTCCTTAGGTCGTATTTTATGGCCCGGAAAATTTTTAGGCTATCCGGGTTTGGGGGGCCACTGGGAAGGCGTGGGCTATAGCACACGAAAATATGGTAATCGAGCGGAATTCTAGTGTTTTGGCCGTAAATCTCAAAAAAATGAGGAAAGATCATAGCGGGGAAGTAACTATGGTTCCTTAGGTCGTATTTCATGGCCTAAAATTTTTTTAGGCGATCGGTGTCTGGGGGGGCCTGGGCCAACTCGGAAGGCGTGGGCTATAGCACACGAAAATATGGGAATCGGGCGGAATTCTAGTTTTTTGGCTGTAAAACGCAAACAAATGAGGAACGGTCATGGCGTGGTGGTTACTATGGTTTCTTAGGTCGTATTGGATGGCTCAGAAATATTTTAGGCGATCCGGGTCCTGTGGGCCCTGCCCCACTCGCAAGGCGTGGGCTATAGCACACGAAAATATGGGAATCAGGTGGAATTTTAGTTTTTTGGCCGTAAAATGCAAAACAACGAGGAACGGTCATGGCGTGGCGCTGCCTATGGTTCCTTAGGTTGTATTTGTTGGCCAGGAAAATATTTAGGCTATCCGGGTTCGGGGGGCCCTGTCTACTGGGAAGACGTGGGCTATAGGACAAGAAATATGGGAATCAAGCAGAATTCTAGTTTTTTGGCCGTCAAAAGCAAAAATAAAAGGAACGGTCATGGTTAGGCAGTGACTACGCTTCCTTAGGTCGTAATTCATGGCCCGAAAATTTTTTAGGCGATCCAGTTCAGTGGGCCCCGGGCCGACTCGGAAGGCGTGGTATATAGCACACGAAAATATGGGAATCGGGCGGAAGTATAGTTCTTTGGCCATAAAACACAAAAGAAGGAGGAACGGTCATGGCGGGGCGGTGACTATGGTTCCTTAGGTAGTATTTGCTGGCTCGGAAAATTTTTAGCCGATCCAGGTCCGGTGGGCCCTGCCCCACTCTCAAGGTGTGGGCTATAGCACACGAAAATATGGGAATCGGGCGGAATTCTAGTTTTTTGGTCGTAAAATGCAAAACAAACGAGGAACGGTCATGGCAGGGCAGTGACTATGGTTCCTTAGGTCGTATTTGATGGCCCAAAAAACTTTTAGGCGATCGTGGGTCTGGGGGGCCCGAACACACTCGGAAGGCAAGGGCTATAGCACCAAAAAATATGGGAATGTGGCGGAATCTAGTTTTTTGGCCGAAAATGCAAAATTATGAGGAATTGTCATGGCGGGGAGGTGACTATGGTTCCTTAGGTCGTATTTGATGACTTGGAAAAATTTTAGGCGATCCAGTTCCGGAGGCCCGGGCCCACTCGGAAGGCGTGGGTTATAGCACATGAAAATATGGGAAACGAGCGGAATTATAGGTTTTTGGCCGTAAAAAGTAAAATAATGAGGAACGGTCATGGCAGGGCGGTGACTATGGTTCCTTAGGTCATATTTGATGGCCCTGAAAAACTTTTAGGCGATCCGGTTCCATGGGTCCCGGGCCCGCTCGGAAGGCATGGAATATAGCACACGAAAATATGGGAATCGGGCGGAATTATAGTTCATTGGCCATAAAATGCAAAATAACAAGGAACGGTCATGGCGGGGAGGTGACTATGGTTCCTTAGGTCGTATTTCATGGCCCAAAAAATTTTTAGGCGATCCGGTTCCTGGGCCCCCCGGCCCACTCAGAAGGCGTGGGCTATAGCACAAGAAAATATGTGAATCGGGCGGAATTCTTGTTTTTTGGCCGTCAAAAGCAAAAATAAAAGGAACGGTCATTGTGGGGTAGTGAATATGGTTCCTTAGGTCGTATTTGATTGCCCGAAAACCTTTAGGCGATCGGGGGTCTGGGGGGCCCGATCCCACTCGGAAGGCAAGGGCTCTAGCACACGAAAATTTGGGAATGTGGCGAAATTCTAGTTTTTTGGCCGAAAATGCAAAACTATGAGGAACGGTCATGGCGGGGAGGTGACTATGGTTCCTTAGGTCGTATTTGATGGCCCGGAAAAGTTTTAGGTAATCCGGTTCCGGGGGGCCCGGGCCCACTCGGAAGGTGTGGGTTATAGCACACGAAAATATGGGAATCGGGTGGAATTATAGTTTTTTGGCCGTAAAAAGCAAAATAACGAGGAACGGTCATGGCGGGGCGGTGACTATGGTTCCTTAAGTAATATTTTATGGCCCTGAAAAATTTTTAGGCAATCCGGTTCAGCGGGCCCCGGGCCCACTCGGAAGGCTGCGCTATAGCACACGAAAATATGAGAATCTGGCAGAATTATAGTTTTTTGGCCATAAAATGCAAAATAACGAGGAACGGTCATGGCGTGGCGGTGACTATGGTTCCTTAGGTCATATTTTATGGCCCGGAAAATTTTAGTCGATCCGGTTCCGGGGGCCCCTGGCCCACTCAGAAGGCGTGGTCTATAGCACACGAAAATATGGGAATCGTGCGGAATTCTAGTTTTTTGGCCATAAAACGCAAATAAATGACGAATGGTCATGGAAGGGCCTTGACTGTGGTACCTTAGTTCGTATTCGATGGCCTGGAATTACTTTAGGCGATCGGGGCCCGGGCCCTTTCGGAAATCGTGGGCAATAGCACACGCAAATATGGGAATCGGGCGCAATTCTCATTTTTTTGGCCCTAAAACGCATAAAGTTGAGGAACGGTATTGGCAATCCGGGTCCGGGGGCTGTAGCACACAAAAATATGGGAATCGGGCGAATTGTAGTTTTTTGGCCATAAACGCATAAAAACAAGGAAAGGTCATGGCGGGGTGGTGACTATGGTTTCTTAGGTCGTATTTGGTGGCCTGAAAATATTTTAGGCGATCGGGGTCTGGGTGTCCTGCCCACTAGCAAGGCGTGGGCTATAGCACACAGATATATCGGAATCGGGCGGAATTCTAGTTTTTTGGCCGTAAAATGCAAAAAAACGAAAAAACGGTCATGGCGGGGTGGTACCTATGGTTCCATAGGTCGTATTACATGGCGTGGGCTATAACACACGAAAATATGGAAATCATGCGAAATTCTATTTTTTTGGCCGTAAAAAGCAAATAAATGAGGAACGGTCATGGCGGGGCGGTGACTATGGTTCCTTAGGTCCTATTTGACAGCCCGTAAAAATTTTAGGCGATCCGGGTCCGGAGGGCCCGGGGCCACTCGGAAGGCGTGGGCTATAGCACACAAAAATATGGGAATCGAGCGGAATTCTAGTTTTTTGGCCGTAAAACATAAGAAACGAGGAACAATCATGGTGGGGCGGTAAGTATGGTTCTTCAGGTAGTATTTGATGGCCCAAAAATTTTTAGGCGATCCGGGTCTGGGGAGGCCGGGCCCACATGGAAGGCCTGGGCTATAGCACATGAAAATATAGGAATCGGCCGGAACTCTAGTTTTTTGGCCGTAAAACTCAAGAAAATGAGGAACGGTCATGGCAGGGGCGGTGACTGTGGTACCTTAGGTCGTATTTGATGGCCCGGAAAAATTTTAGGCGATCGGGGTCCGGGGGGACCGGGCCCACTCAGAAGGCGTGGGCTAACGCACACGAAAATATGGGACTATGATACCTTAGTTCGTATTTGATGGCCTGGAAAAAATTTAGGCAATCGGGGTCCGGGGGGTTTGAGCCTACTCGGAGGCATGGGCTATAGCACACAAAAATATGGGAATCGGGCGGAATTCTATTTTTTTTAGAGTAAAACGCAAACAAACGAGGAACGCTAAAGGTGGGACGGTTACTATGGTTCCTTTGGTCGTATTTGATGGCCCGAAAAATTTTTAGGCGATCTGGGTCCGGGGTGCCCTGCCCATTGGGAAGGCGTGGGCTATAGCACACGAAAATATGTTAATCGGGCGGAATTCTAGTTTGTTTGGCCGTAAAATGCATAAAAATGAGGAACTGTCATGGTGGGGTGGTGACTATGGTTCCTTAGGTCGTATTCTATGGCCCGAAAAATTTTAAGGCGATCCGGGTCCGGGGGCCCGAGCCCACTCAGAAGGCTTGGGCACACGAAAATATGGGAATAATGCGGAATTCTAGTTTTTTGGCAGTAAAATGCAAACAAACGAGGAAAGGACATGGCGGGGCGGTGACTATGGTTCCTTAGGTATTATTTGATTGTCCAAAAACAATTAAGGCGATCCGGGTTAGGAGGGGCCCGTCCCACTCGGAAGGCGGCACACAAATATTTGCTAATCTAGCGGAATTATAGTCTTTTGGCCGTAAAACGAAACAAAATGAGGAACGGTCATGCTGGGGCGGTGACTACGGTTCTTTATGTCGTATTTGATGGCCAGAAAATATTTTAGGCGATTCGGGTCTGGGGGCGGCCCACTCGGAAGGTGTGGGCTATTGCATACGAAAATATGGGAATCGGGCAGAATTCTAGTTTTTTAGCCGAAAAACATAAAACAAACGAGGAACTGTCATGGTGGGGCAGTGACTATGGTTCCTTAGGTCGTATTCTATGGCCCAAAAATATTTTAGGCAATCCAGGTCAGAGGGGCCCGGGACCACTCGGAAGGCGTGGGCTATAGCACAGGAAAATATGGGAATCGGGCAAAATTATAGTTTTTTTGCCGTAAAACGCAAAAAATGAGGAACGGTCAAGGCGTGGCGATAACTACGGTTCCTTAGGTTGTATTTGATGGTCCAGAAATGTTTTAGGCGATCGTGGTCTGGGGGGCCCAGACCCACTCAGAAGGCGTGGGCTATAGCACACGAAAATATGGGAATCGTGCGAAACTTTAGTTTTTTGGCTATATAACGCAAAAAAATGAGAAACGGTCAGCGGTGACTATGGTTGCTTAGGTCGTATTTGATGGCCCTGAAAAATTTTAGACGATTGGGGTCCGACAGGTTTGGGCCCACTAGGAAGGCGTGGGCTGTAGCACACGAAAATATGGGAATCAGGCGGAATTCTATTTTTTGGTCATAAACGCAAAAAAACAAGGAAAGTACATGGAGGGGAAGTGACTATGGTTTCTTAGGTCGTATTTGGTGGCCCTGGAAAAATTTTAGGCGATCGATGTACGGGGGGCTCTATCCACTAGGAAGGTGTGGGCTATAGCACACAAAAATAAGGGAATCGGGCGGAATTCTAGTTTTTTGCTGTAAAACGCAAAAAAACAAGGAACGGTCATGGCGGGGAGGTGACTATGGTTCCTTAGGTCGTATTTGATAGCCCATAAAAATTTAAGGCGATCCGGGTCCGGAAGGACCGGGCCCACTCGGAATGAGGCTCACGAAAATATGCTAATCGGGTGGAATTATAGTTTTTTGGCCGTAAAACGAAACAAAACGAGGAACGGTCATGGTGGGGCGGTGACTGTGGTTCCTTAGGTCCTATTTGATGGCCCTCAAAAGTTTTAGGCGATCCAGGTCCGGAGGGCCCGGGCCCACTCGGAAAGCTTGGACTATAGCACACGAAAATATGGGAATCGGGCAAAATTCTAGTTTTTTGGCCATAAAATACAAATAAACGAGGAACGGTCAAGGCGGGGCAGTGATATGGTCCCTTAGGTCATATTTGATGGCCCATAAAAATGTTAGGCGATCCGGGTCCGGTGGGTGGGGGGGTTCCCACTGGGATGGCGTGGGCTATAGCATACGAAAATATGGGAATCGGGCGGAATTCTAGTTTTTTGGCCATAAAATGGAAAAAACAACGGTCATGATGTGTGCTATTTGATGGCTTGGAAAAATTTTAGGCAATCGAGGTTTGGGAGCCCCGTGCCCTCTCAGAATGTGTGGGCTTAGAGCGCATGAAAATATGGGAATCGGGAAGAATTCTTATTTTTTGGCCGTAAAACGCAAACAAATGAGGAATGGTCATGGTGGGGCGGTGACTATGGTTCTTTAGGTCCTATTTGATGGCTCGAAAAAATTTTAGGCAATCCGGATCCGAGGGTCCCGGGCCCGCTCGGAACGAAAATATGGGAATTAGGCGGAATTCTAGTTTTTTGGTCGTAAAACGCAAAACAATGAGGAACGGTTAAATATGGGAGATGACTATGGTTCTTTAGGTCATATTTGATGGCCCAGAAAAATTTTACGTGATCCGAGTCAGGGGGGGCCGACCCAATCAGAATGCGTGGACTATAGCACATGAAAATATGGGAATCGGGCGGAATTCTAGTGTTTTGGCCGTGAAATGCAAAAAATGAGGAACGATCATGGCGGGGTGGTGATTATGGTTTCTTAGGTCGTAGTTGATGGCCCAGAAAAGTTTTAGGCGATCCGGGTATGGGGGGACGGGACCACTCGGAAGGCGTGGGCTATAGCACACCAAAATATAGGAATCGGGCGGAATTCTAGTTTTTTGACCGTAAAACGCAAGAAAACGAGGAACGGTCATGGCAGGGCAATGACTATGGAAACTTAGGTCGTCTTTGATGGCACGTAAAAATGTTAAGAGATCGGGGTCCGGGCCTACTCTAAAGGCGTGTGCAATTGCACACTAAAATATGGGAATTGGGCGGAATTCTAGTTTTTTCGCCGAATAACGCAAACGAATGAGGAAAGATTATGGAGGGGCGATGAGTATGGTTTCTTAGGTCCTATTTGATGGCCCGGAAAAATTTTAAGCGATCCGGGTCCGGAGGGACTAGGCCCACTCGGAAGGCATGGGATATAGCATACGAAAATATGGAAATAGGGCGGAATTCTAGTTATTTGGCTGAAAAACGCAATCAAACGAGGAATGGTCATGGTGGGGCGGTGACTAAGGTTTCTTAAGTCGTATTTGATGGCCCGAAAAAAATTTAGGCGATCGGGTTCCGGGGGTCCGGGCGCACTCTGAAGGCGTGGGCAATTGCACACTAAAATATGGGAATCAAGCGGAATTCTAGTTCTTTGGTCGTATAACGCAAAAGAATGAGAAAATATTATGGCGGGGCGGTGACTATAGTTCCTTAGGTCGTATTGGATGGCCCGAAAAAAATTTAGGCGATCCGGGTCAGGGGGCCCTGCCCACTGGGAAGGCATGGGCTATTGCACACGAAAATATGGGAATCGGGCAGAATTCTATTTTTTGGTTGTAAAACGCAAAAACAACAAGGAACAGTCATGGAGGAGGGGTAACTATGGTACCTTAAGTCATATATGATGGCCCAAAAAAGTTTTAGGCATTGTGGGTCTGGTGGGTCGGGCCCACTCGAAAGGCGTGGGTTATATAGCACACGAAAATATGGGAATCGGGTGGAATTCTACTTTTTGGCCATAAAACGCAAAAACACAAAGAACGGTCCTGGCAGGGCGGCGACTATGGTTCCTTAGGTGGTATTATATGGCCCGAAAAATGTTTAGGCGATCGGGGTCCAAGGGGCTCTGGCGCCCACTCGGAAGGCGTGGGCTATAGCACACGAAAATATGAAAATCGGGCGGAATTCTTGTTATTTGGCTGTAAAACGCAAACGAACAAGGAATGGTCATGGTGGGGCGGTGAATATGGTTCCTTAGGTCATATTTGATGGCCCGGAAAAGTTTTAGGCGATCGGGGTCCGGGTCTACTCTGAAGGCGTGGGCAATTGCACACTAAAATATGGGAATCGGGCGGAATTCTAGTTTTTTGGCCGTATAATGCAAATGAATGAGAAAAGATTATGGCGTGGCGATGAGTATGGTTTCTTAGGTCCTATTTGATGGCCCGGAAATATTTTAAGCGATCCGGGTCAGCGGGCCTGGGCCCACTCGGAAGGCATGGGCTATAGCATACGAAAATATGGAAATCGGGCAGAATTCTAGTTATTTGGTTGTAAAACGCAAACAAATGAGGAATGGTCATGGATGGGCGGTGACTATGGTTCCTTAGGTCGTACTTGATGGCCCGGAAAATTTTTAGGCGATCGGGTTTCGGGGGTCCGGGCGCACTCTGAAGGCGTGGGCAATTGCACACTAAAATATGGGAATCAGGCGAAATTCTAGTGTTTTGGCCGTATAACGCAAAAGAATGAGAAAAGATTATGGCGGGGCGGTGACTATGGTTCTTTAAGTCGTATTGGATGGCCCTGAAAAATTTTAGGTGATCCGGGTCAGGAGGCCCAACCCACTGGGAAGGCGTGGGCTATTGCACAAGAAAATATGGGAATCGAGCAGAATTCTAGTTTTTTTGGACGTAAAACGCAAAAACAACGAGGAACGGTTATGGCGGAGGGGTAACTATGGTACCTTAGGTTGAATTTGATGGACCAAAATTTTTTTAGGCGATCTGGATCCTGGGGGTCGGGCCCACTCGGAAGACGTGGGCTATATAGCGCACGAAAATATAGGAATCAGACGGAATTCTATTTTTTGGCCATAAAATGCAAAAACAAGAGGAACGGTCCTGGTAGGGCGGCGACTATGGTTCCTTAGGTCGTATTATATCGCCCGGAAAAATGTTAAGCGATCGGGGTTTGGGGGACCAAGCCCACTCGGAAGGCGTTAGCTATAACACACGAAAATATGGGAATCTAGCGGAATTCTAGTTTTTTCGCCGTAAACGCAAAATAACGAGGAAAGGTCATGGTGGGGCGATGACTATTGCTCCTTAGGTCTTATTTGATGGCCCAGAAAAATTTTAAGCGATCCGAGTCCGGAGGGCCCGGGCCCACTCGGTAGGCGTGGACCTATAGCACACGAAAATATGGGAATCAGGCGGAATTCTAGTTTTTTGGCCGTAAAACGCAAAAACATGAGGAACGATCATGGCGGGGAGGTGACTACGGTTTCTTAGGTTGTATTTGATGGACTGGAAAATTTTGAGGGGATCCGGGTCTGGGGGTTCGGGCCCACTCGGAAGGCGTGGGCTATAAGCACTCGAAAATATAGGAATCGGGCGAAATTATGGTTTTTTGGCTGTAAAATGCAAAAAGAGTGGAACGGTCATGGTGGGGCAGCGATTATGGTTCCTCAGGTCGTATTCTATGGCAAAAAAATATTTTAGGCGATCCGGGGGGCACGGTACCACTCGGAATGCGTGGTCTATAGCACACAAAAATATGGTAATCAGGCGGAATTCTTGTTTTTTTGCCGTAAAACGCAAAACAAAATGAGGAACGGTCATGGCGGGGAGATACCTATGGTTCCTTAGGTCGTATTTCATGTCCCGAAAACTTTTAGGCGATCATGGTTTGGGGGGCCCGGGCCCACTCGGAAGACGTGGGCTATAACACACGAAAATATGAGAATCAGGCGGAATTCTAATTTTTTGGCCGTAAAACGCAAAACAAACGAGGACTGGTGATGGCAGGGCGGTGACTATGGTTCCTTAGGTCGTATTTGATAGCCCGGAAATATTTTAGGCGATCGGATTCCGGGGGGTCCGGACGCACTCTGAAGGCAATTGCACACTAAAATATGGGAATATGGCAGAATTCTAGTTTTTTGGCCGTATAACGCAAAAGAATAAGAAAATATTATGGCGGGGCGTTGACTATGGTTCTTAGGTCATATTTGATGACCCGAAAAATTTTTAGGCGATCCGGGTCAGGGGGCCCTGCCAACTGGGAAGGCATGCGCTATTGTAGACGAAAATATGGGAATCGGGCACAATTCTAGTTTTTTGGCCGTAAAACACAAAAAACAACGAGGAACGGTCATGGGGGAGGGGTAACTATGGTAACTTAGGTCGAATTTGATGGACAGTAAATTTTTTAGGCGATGTGGGTCCGGTGGGTCGGGCCCACTCAGAAGGCGTGGGCTATATAGCACACGAAAATATAGGAATCAGGCGGAATTCTACCTTTTTTCCATAAAACGCAAAAACACGAGGACGGTCCTGGCAGGGCGGCGACAATGGTTCTTTAGGTCGTATTATATGGGTCGAAACAAATTTAGGCGACGGGGTCCGGGGGGCTCTGGCCCACTCGGAAAGCGTGGGCTATAGCACACGAAAATATGAAAATCGGGCAGAATTCTAGTTATTGGGCTGTAAAACGAAAACGAACGAGGAATGGTCATGGTGGGGCGGTGAATATTTTTCCTTAGGTCGTATTTGATGGCCCAGAAAATTTTTAGGCGATCGGGTCCGGGGGTCCGGGCCTACACTAAAGGCGTGGGCAATTGCACACTAAAATATGGGAATCGGGCGGAATTCTAGTTTTTTCGCCGAATAACGCAAACGAATGAGGAAAGATTATGGCGGGGCAATGAGTATGGTTTCGTAGGTCCTATTTGATGGCCCAGAAAAATTTTAAGCGATCCGGGTCAGGAGGGACTGGGCCCACTCGGAAGGCATGCACTATAGCATACGAAAATATGGAAATCGGGCGGAATTCTAGTTATTTGGCTGAAAAATGCAATCAAACGAGGAATGGTCATGGCGGGGCGGTGACTATGGTTCCTTAGGTCGTATTTGATGGCCCGGAAAAATTTTAGGCGAGCGGGTTCCGGGGGTCCGGGCGCACTCGGAATGCATGGGCAATTGCACACTAAAATATGGGAATCGGGCGGAATTCTAGTTTTTTTTACCATATAACACAAAAGAATGAGAAAGGATTATGGCGGAGCGGTGACTATGGTTCCTTAGGTGATATTAGATGGCCCGCAAAAATTTTAGGTGATCCGGGTCAGGGGAGCCCTGCACACTGGGAAGGCGTGGTCTATTGCACACGAAAATATGGGAATCAGACAGAATTCTAGTTTTTTGGCCGTAAAACGCAAAAACAACGAGGAACGGTCATGGCGTAGGGGTAACTATGGTTCCTTAGGTTGAATTTGATGTCCCAAAAATTTTTTAGGCGATCTGGGTCCGGGAGGTCGGGCCTACTCGGAAGGCGTGGACTATATAGCACACGAAATATAGGAATTGGGCGGAATTCTACTTTTTGGCCATAAAACGCAAAAACACGAGGAACGGTCCTGGCAGGGCAGCGACTATGGTTCCTTAGGTCGTATTATATGGCCCGAAAAAAATTTAGGCGACCGGGGTCCGGGGGGCTCGGGCCCACTCGGAAGGCGTAGGCTATAGCACACGAAAATATGACAATCGGGCAGAATTCTAGTTATTTTGTTGTAAAACGCAAATGAAAGAGGAATGGTCATGGTGGACGGTGAATATGGTTCCTTAGTTCATATTTGATAGACTAGAAAAGTTTTAGGCGATCGGGATCCGGGCGTCCGGGCCTACTCTGAAGGCGTGGGCAATTGCACACTAAAATATGGGAATCAGGCGAAATTCTATTTTTAGGCCGTATAACACAAACGAATGAGGAAAGATTATGGTGGGGCAATGAGTATGGTTCCTTAGGTCCTATTTGATGGATGGAAAATTTTTAAGCGATCCGGGTCAGGAGGGCCTGGGCCCACTCGGAAGGCATGGGCTATAGGGTACGAAAATATGGGAATCAGGCGGAATTTTAGTGTTTTTGCTGTAAAATGCAAAAATAACGAGGATAGGTCATGGAGGGGCGGTGACTATGGTTCCTTAGGTCGTATTTGGCTGTCTAGAAAAATTTTAGGTGATCGGGGTGCGGGGTGCCCTGCCCACTGGGAAGGCGTGAGCTATAGCACACGAAAATATGGGAATCGGGCGGAATTCTACTTTTTGGCCATAAAACGCAAAAACATGAGGAACGGTCCTCGAAGGGCAGCGACTATGGTTCCTTAGGTTGTATTATATAGCCCGAAAAATTTTTAGGCGAACGGGGTCCGGGGGTTCGGGCCCACTCGGAAGGCGTGGGCTATAGCACACGAAAATATAAAAATCGGGCAGAATTCTAGTTATTTTGCTGTAAAACGCAAATGAAAGAGGAATGGTCATGGTAGGGCGGTGAATATTGTTCCTTAGGTCGTATTTGATGGCCCGAAAAAGTTTTAGGCGATCGGGATCCGGGCGTCCGGGCCTACTCTGAAGGCGTGGGCAATTGCACACTAAAATATGGGAATCGGGCGGAATTCTAGTTTTTAGGCCGTATAACACAAACGAATGAGGAACGATTATGGAGGGGCGATGATTATGGTTCCTTAGGTCCTATTTGATGGACGGAAAAATTTTAAGCGATCCAGGTGAGGAGGGCCTGGGCCCACTCGGAAGGCATGGGTTATAGCGTACGAAAATATGGGAATCAGGCGAAATTCTAGTTTTTTTGCCTTAAAACGCAAAAATAACGAGGATAGGTCATGGTGGGGCGGTGACTATGGTTCCTTAGGTCGTATTTGGCTGCCCAGAAAAATTTTAGGCGATCGGGGTCAGGGGGGCCCTGCCTACTAGGAAGGCGTGAACTATAAGCACACGAAAATATGGGAATCTGGCAGAATTCTCGTTTTTTGTTCATAAAATGCAAAACAACGAAGAACGGTCATGGAGGGGCTGTGACTATGGTTCCTTAGGTCGTAATGTATGGCCTAAAAATGTTTGAGGCAATCCGGGTCTGGGGGGCCCGGGCCCACTCGGAAGGCATGGGCTATAGCACACGAAAATATGGCAATCGAGCGGAATTATAGTTTTTTGGCCGTAAAACGCAAACAAACGAGGAATGGTCATGTCGGGGTGGTAACTATGGTTCCTTAGGTCATATTTCATGGCCCAGAAAATTTTTAGGCGATCGGGGTCCGGGGCCCGATCCCACTCGGAAGGCGTGGGCTATCGTACACAAAAGTATGGGAATCAGGTGAAATTCTATTGTTTTGCCGTAAAACGCAAAACAATGAGGAATGGTCATGGAAGGGCCGTGACTATGGTTCCTTAAGTCGTATTTGAAGGCCCGAAAAAGTTTAAGGTGATCCGGATCCGGAGGGGCCCGCCCCACTCGGAAGGCGGCACAAGAAAATATGGTAATCGGGCGGAATTCTAGTTGTTTTGGCCGTAAAATGCAAATAAACGAGGACTGTTCATGGCGGGGCGGTGACTATGGTTCCTTAGGTCATATTTGATGGCCCAGAAAAATTTTAGGCGATCCAGGTCCAGAGGGCCCCGACCCACTCGGAAGGCGTGGACTATAGCACACGAAAATATGGGAATTGGGCGGAATTCTAGTTTTTTGACCGTAAAACGCAAAAAATGAGGAACGGACATGGCGGGGCAGTGACTTTGGTTCCTTAGGTCGTATTTGATGGCCCGGAAAAATTTAAGGCGATCCGCATCTGGAGGGGCCCGACCCACTCGGAAGGCGGCAAAAGAAAATATGGTAATCGGGCGGAATTCTAATTATTTTGGCCGAAAAATGCAAATAATGAGGAAACGTCATGGCGGGGCGGTGACTATGGTTCCTTAGGTTTTATTTGATGTTCCAAAAAATTTTAGGTGATCCGGGTCCGGTGGGACCTAGCCCCCTTGAAAGGCGTGGACTATAGCACACGAAAATATGAGAATCGGGAGAAATTCTAATTTTTAGCCGTGAAACGCAAATAATGAGGAACGATCATGGCGGGGCAGTAACTATAGTTCCTTAGGTCGTATTTGATGGCCCGAAAAAATTTATGGTTATCCGGGTCCGGAGAGGCCCCGGCCCAGTCGGAAGGAGGCACACGAAAATATGGTAATCAGACGAAATTCTAGTTTTTTGGACGTAAAATGCAAAAAATGAGGAAAGGTCATGGTGGGGCGGTGACTATGGTTCCTTAGGTCGTATTTGACAACCTGGAAAATTTTAGGCGATCGGGTTCCGGGGGGCCCTGCCCACTAGGAAGGCGTGGGCTATAGCACACGAAAATGTGGGAATCGGGCAGAATTCTAGTTTTTTGGCCGTAAAAAGCATAAAAATGAGGAACGGTCATGGCGGGGCGATGACTATGGTACCTTATGTCGTATTTGATGGCCCAGAATAAATTTAGTCGATCGGGGTCCGAGGGTTTGGGCCCACTCGGAAGGCGTGGGCTATTAGCACACTAACATATGGGAATCAGGCGAAATTAATTTTTTTTGACTGTATAACGCAAACAAATGAGGAAAGGACATGGCAGGGCGGTGACTATGGTTCCTTAGGTCGTATTTGACAGTCTGGAAAAATTTTAGGCGATCGGGGTCCGAGGGCCCTGCCCACTAGGAAGGCGTGGGCTATAACACACGAAAATTTGGGAATCGGGCAAAATTCTAGTTTTTTGGCCATAAAATGCACAAAATGAGGAACAGTCATTGCGGGGCGATGACTATGATACCTTAGGTCGTATTTGATGGCCCAGAAAATTTTTAGGCAAACGGTGTCCGGGAGGCCGGGCCCACTCGGAAGGCGTGGGCTATTAGCACACTGAAATATGGGAATCAGGCGGAATTCTTGTTTTTTGACTGTATAACGCAAACAAATAAGGAAAGGTCATGGCAGGACGGTGACTTCACCGTCCTGCCATGACCTTTCCTTATTTGTTTGCGTTATACAGTCAAAAAACAAGAATTCCGCCTGATTCCCATATTTCAGTGTGCTAATAGCCCACGCCTTCCGAGTGGGCCCGGCCTCCCGGACCCCGTTCGCCTAAAATTTTTCTGGGCCATCAAATACGACCTAAGGTATCATAGTCATCGCCCCGCAATGACTGTTCCTCATTTTTTGCATTTTTCGGCCAAAAAACTAGAATTACGCCCGATTCCCATATTTTCGTGTGTTATACCACGCCTTCCAAATGGTCCGGGGAGCCGCGGACCCCGATCGACTAAAATTTTTCCGGACTATCAAATACGACCTAAGGTACCATAGTCACCGCCCCACCATGATCGTTCCAAATGCTTTGCATTTTTCGGCCAAAAAAATAGAACTCCGCGCGATTTGCATATTTTCGTGTGCAATAGCTTACGCCTTCCGAGTTGTCCCGGGAGCCGTGGACCCCGATCGCCTAAAATTTTCCGGGCCATCAAATACGACCTAAAGAACCATAGTCACCGCCCCGCCATGATCGTTCCTCATTTATTGCGTTTATCGACCAAAAAACTAGAATTCCGCTCGATTACCATATTTTTGTGTGCTATTGCCCACGCTTTCCGAGTGGGCCGGGCCGCCGGACTCGGATCGCCTAAAAAAATTTCGGGCCATCAATTAGGACCTAAGGAACCATAGTCACCGCCTCGCCATGATCGTTCCTCATTTTTTGTATTTTTTGGCCAAAAAACTAGAATTCCGCCCGATTCCCATATTTTTGTGTGCTATCGGCCACGCCTTCCGAGTGGGACGGGCCCCCCGGAGCCGGATCGCCTAAAAATTTTCCGGACTATCAAATATGACCTAAGGAACCATAGTCACCGCCCCTCCATGATCGTTCATAGTCTTTTGCGTTTTTCAGCCAAAAAACTAGAATTCCGCGCGATTTCCATATTTTCGTGTGCTTTAGCCCTCGCCTTCCAAGGGGTCCCGGGAACCCCGAACCCCGATGGCCTAAAAAATTTTCGGACCATCAAATACGACCTAAGGAACCATAGTAACCACCCCGCCATGATCGTTCCTCATTTTTTGCGTTTTTCGGCCGAACATCTAGAATTCCGCGCGATTTCCACATTTTTGTGTGTTATAGCCCACGCCTTCCGAGTGGTCCCGGGACCTCCTGACCCCTATCGCCTAATATTTTTTCGGACTATCAAATACGACCTAAGGAACCATAGTATCCGCCCCGCCATGATCGTTCCTCATTTTTTGCGTTTTTCGGCCAAACAACTAGAATTCCGCGCGATTCCCATATTTTTGTGTGTTATAGCCCACACCTTCCGAGTGGTCCCGGGACCTCCGGACCCCTATCGCCTAAAATTTTTCCGGACTATCAAATTCGACCTAAGGAACCATAGTATCTGCCCCGCCATGATCGTTCCTCATTTTTTGCGTTTTTCGGCCAAACAACTAGAATTCCGCACTATCCCATATTTTTATGTGTTATAGCCCGTGCCTTCCGAGTGGTCCCGGGTCTCCGGACCCCTATCGCCTAAAATTTTTCCGGACTATCAAATAAGACCTAAGGAACCATAGTCACCGCCCAGCCATGATCGTTCCTAGTTTTTTCCGTTTTTCGGCCAAAAAACTAGAATTCCGCGCGATTACCATATTTTCGTGTCCTATAGCCCACGCCTTCGAAGTGAACCCGGGAACTCCGGACCCCTATCGCCTAAAATTTTTCCGGACTATCAAATACGACCTAAGGAACCATAGTCACCGCCCAGCAATGATCATTCCTCATTTGATGTGTTTTTCGGCCAAAAAACTAGAATTCCGCCCGATTATAATATTTTTGTGTGCTTTAGCCCACGCCTTCCAAGGGGTCCCGGGAACCCCGAACCCCGATCGCCTAAAAATTTTCCGGGCCATCAAATACGACCTAAGGAACCATAGTAACCACCCCGCCATGATCGTTCCTTATTTTTCGCATTTTTCGGCCAAACAACTAGAATTCCGCGCGATTCCCATATTTTTGTGTGTTATAGCCCACACCTTCCGAGTGGTCCCGGGACCTCCGGACCCCTATCACCTAAAATTTTTCCGGACTATCAAATACGACCTAAGGAACCATAGTCACCGCCCAGCCATAATCATTCCTCATTTGTTGCATTTTTCGGCCAAAAAACTAGAATTCCACCCGATTACAATATTTTTGTGTGCTATTGCCCACCCTTCCAAGTGGTTCCGGGACCCCCGGACCCCGATCGCCTAAAATTTTTCCGGACTATAAAATACGACCTAAGGAACCATAGTCACCGCCCCGCCATGATCGTTCCTAGTCTTTTGCGTTTTTCATCCAAAAAACTAGAATTCCGCGCGATTTCCATATTTTCGTGTGCTTTAGCCCACGCCTTCCAAGGGGTCCCGGGAACCCCGAACCCCGATCGCCTAAGAATTTTCCGGGCCATCAAATACGACCTAATGAACCATAGTAACCACCCCGCCATGATCGTTCCTTATTTTTTGCATTTTTCGGCCAAACAACTAGAATTCCGCGCGATTCCCATATTTTTGTGTGTTATATATAGCCCACACCTTCCGAGTGGTCCCGAGACCTCCGGACCCCTATCGCCTAAATTTTTTCCGGACTATCAAATAAGACCTAAGGAACCATAGTCACCGCCCAGCCATGATCATTCCTAGTTTTTTCCGTTTATCGGCCAAAAAACTAAAATTCCGCGCGATTCCCATATTTTCGTGCCATATAACCCATGCCTTCCAAGTGAACCCGGGAACTCCGGACCCCTATCGCCTAAAATTTTTTCGGACTATCAATTACGACCTACGGAACCATCGTCACCGGCCAGCCATGATCATTCCTCATTTGTTGCGTTTTTCCGCCAAAAAACTAGAATTCCGCCCGATTACAATATTTTTGTGTGCTATTGCCCACCCTTCCAAGTGGTTCCGGGACCCCCAGACCCCGATCGCCTAAAATTTTTCCGGGGCCGTCAAATACGACCTAAGGAACCATAGTAACCGCCCCGCCATCATCGTTTCTCATTTTTTGCATTTTTCGCCCAAAAAACTAGAATTACGCCCGATTCCCATTTTTTCGTGTGCTATACCCATGCCTTCCAAGTGGTCCGGGGAGCCGCGGACCCCGATCGCCTAAAATTTATCCGGACTATCAAATACGACCTAAGGTACCATATTCACCTCCCCACCATGATCGATCCAAATGCTTTGCATTTTTCGGCCAAAAAACTAGAACTCCGCGCGATTTGCATATTTTAGTGTGCTATAGCTTACGCCTTCCGAGTGGTCCCGGGAGCCGTGGACCCCGATCGCCTAAAATTTTCCGTGCCATCAATTAGGATCTAAGGAACCATAGTCACCGCCTCGCCATGATCGTTCCTCATTTTTTGCATTTTTTGGCCAAAAAACTAGAATTCCGCCCGATCGCCCACGCCTTCCGAGTGGGTCGGGCCCCCAGGAGCTGGATCGCCTAAAAATTTTCCGGACTATCAAATACGACCTAAGGAACCATAGTAACCGCCCCGCCATGATCGTTCCTAGTCTTTTGCGTTTTTCAGCCAAAAAACTAGAATTCCGCATGATTTCCATATTTTCGTGTGCTTTAGCCCACGCCTTCCAAGGGGTCCCGGGAACCCCGAACCCCGATCGCCTAAAAAATTTTGGGGCCATCAAACAACTAGAATTCCGCGCGATTCCCATATTTTTGTGTGTTATAGCCCACGCCTTCCGAGTGGTCCCGGGACCTCCTGACCCCTATCGCCTAAAATTTTTCTGGACTAACAAATACGACCTAAGGAACCATAGTATCCGCCCCGCCATGATCGTTCCTCATTTTTTGCATTTTTCGGCCAAACAACTAGATTTCCGTGCGATCCCATATTTTTGTGTGTTATAACCCATGCCTTCCGAGTGGTCCCGGGTCTCCGGACCACGATCGCCTAAAATTTTTCCGGACTATCAAATACGACCTAAGGTACCATAGTCACCGCCCCACCATGATCGTTCCAAATTCTTTGCATTTTTTGGCCAAAAAACTAGAACTCCGCGCGATTTGCATATTTTCGTGTGCAATAGCTTACGCCTTCCGAGTGGTCCCGGGAGCCGTGGACCCCGATCGCCTAAAATTTTCTGGGCCATCAAATACGACCTAAAGAACCATAGTCACCGCCCCGCCATGATCGTTACTCATTTATTGCGTTTTTAGGCCAAAAAACCAGAATTCCGCTCGATTACCATATTTTTGTGTGCTATTGCCCATGCCTTCCGAGTGGGCCGGGCCGCCGGAGCCGAATCGCCTAAAAATTTTCCGGACTATCAAATACGACCTAAGGAACCATAGTCACCGCCCCGCCATGATCGTTCCTAGTCTTTTGCGTTTTTCAGCCAAAAAACTAGAATTCCGCGCGATTTCCATATTTTCGTGGGCTTTAGCCCACGCCTTCCGAGTGGTCCCGGGAACCCCGAACCCCGATCGCCTAAAAATTTTTCGGGCCATCAAATACGACCTAAGCAACCATAGTAACCACCCCGCCATGATCGTTCGTAGTCTTTTGCGTTTTTCAGCCAAAAAACTAGAATTCTGCGCGATTTCCATATTTTCGTGTGCTTTAGCCCACGTCTTCCAAGGGGTCGCAGGAACCCCGAACCTCGATCGCTTAAAAATTTTCTGGGCCCTCAAATACGACCTAAGGAACCATAGTAACCGCCTTGCCATGATCGTTCCTAGTCTTTTGCGTTTTTCAGCCAAAAAACTAGAATTTCGCGCGATTTTCATATTTTCGTGTGCTTTAGCCCACGCCTTCCAAGGGGTCCCGGGAACCCCGAACCCCGATCGCCTAAAAGTTTTCCGGGCCATCAAATACGACCTAAGGAACCATAGTAACCACCCCGCCATGATCGTTCCTCATTTATTGCGTTTTTCGGCCAAAAACTAGAATTTCGCTCGATTACCATATTTTTGTGTGCTATTGCCCACGCCTTCCGAGTGGGCAGGGCTGCCGGACTCGAATCGCCTAAAATATTTTCGGGCCATCAATTAGGACCTAAGGAGCCATAGTCACCGCCTCGCCTAGAATTACGCCCGATTCCCATATTTTCGTGTGCTATACCCACGCCTTCCAAGTGGTCCGGGGAGCCGCGGACCCCGATCGCCTAAAAATTTTCCGGACTATCAAATACGACCTAAGGTACTATAGTCACCGCCCCACCATGATCGTTCCAAATGCTTTGCATTTTTCGGCCAAAAAACTAGGACTCTGCGCGATTTGCATATTTTAGTGTGCTATAGCTTACGCCTTTCGAGTGGTCCCGGGAGCCGTGGACCCCGATCGCCTAAAATTTTCCGGGCCATCAAATACGACCTAAAGAACCATAGTCACCGCCCGCCATGATCGTTCCTCATTTATTGCGTTTTTCGGCCAAAAAACTAGAATTCCGCTCGATTACCATATTTTTGTGTGCTATTGCCCACGCCTTCCGAGTGGGCAGGGCCGCCGGACTCGAATCGGCTAAAAAATTTTCGGGCCATCAATTAGGACCTAAGGAGCCATAGTCACCGCCCCACCATGATCGTTCCAAATGCTTTGCATTTTTCGGCCGAAAAACTAGAACTCCGCGCGATTTGCATATTTTAGTGTGCTATAGCTTACGCCTTCCGAGTGGTCCCGGGAGCCGTGGACCCCGATCGCCTAAAATTTTCCGGGCCATCAAATACGACCTAAGGAACCATAGTCACCGCCCCGCCATGATCCTTCCTCATTTATTGCGTTTTTTGGCCAAAAAACTAGAATTCCGCTCGATTACCATATTTTTGTGTGCTATTGCCCACGCCTTCCGAGTGGGCCAGGCCCCCCGGAGCCGGATCGCCTAAAAATTTTCTGGACTATCAAATACGACCTAAGGAACCATAGTCACCGCCCCGCCATAATCGTTCCTAGTCTTTTGCATTTTTCAGCCAAAAAACTAGAATTCCGCGCGATTTTCATATTTTCGTGTGCTTTAGCCCACGCCTTCCAAGGGGTCCCGGGAACCCCGAACCCCGATCGCCTAAATTTTTCCGGGCCATCAAATACGACCTAAGGAACCATAGTAACCACCCCGCCATGATCGTTCCTCATTTTTTGAGTTTTTCGGCCAAACAACTAGAATTCCGCGCGATTCCCATATTTTTGTGTGTTATAGCCCACGCCTTCCGAGTGGTCCCGGGACCTCCTGACCCCTATCACCTAAAATTTTTCTGGACTATCAAATACGACCTAAGGAACCATAGTATACGCCCCGCCATGATCGTTCCTCATTTTTTGCGTTTTTCGGCCAAACAACTGGAATTACGCGCGATTCCCATATTTTTATGTGTTATAGCCCATGCCTTCCGAGTGGTCCCGGGACCTCTGGACCCCTATCGCCTAATATTTTTCAAGACTATCAAATAATACCAAAGGAACCATAGTCACCGCCCTGCCAAGATCTTTCCACATTTTTTGCATGTTACTGAAAAAGACCTAGAATTTCGTCCGATTCCCATATTTTCGTGTGCTATACCCACGCATTCTGAGTGGTCCCAAGAGCCGCAGACCCCGATCGCCTAAAATTTTTCCGGGCAATCAAATACGACCTAAGGTACCATAGTATCTGCCCCGCCATGATCGTTCCTCATTTTTTGCGTTTTTCGGCCAAACAACTAGAATTCCGTTCGATTCCCATATTTTTGTGTGTTATAGCCCACACCTTCCGAGTGGTCCAGGGACCTCCGGACCCCTATCGCCTAAAATTTTTCAGGACTATCAAATTCGACCTAAGGAACCATAGTCACCGCCCAGCCATGATCATTCCTCATTTGTTGCGTTTTTCGGCCAAAAAACTAGAATTCCGCCCGATTACAATATTTTTGTGTGCTATAGCCCACCCTTCCAAGTGGTTCCGGGACCCCCGGACCCCGATCGCCTAAAATTTTTCTGGGCCGTCAAATACGACCTAAGGAACCATAGTCACCGCCCAGCCATGATCGTTCCTTGTTTTTTCCGTTTTTCGGCCAAAAAACTAGAATTCCGCGCGATTCCCATATTTTCGTGTCCTATAGCCCACGCCTTCGAAGTGAACCCGGGAACTCCGGACCCCTATCGCCTAAAATTTTTTCGGACTATCAAATACGACCTAAGGAACCATAGTCACCGCCCAGCCATGATCATTCCTCATTTGTTGCGTTTTTCGGCCAAAAAACTAGAATTCCGCCCGATTACAATAGTTTTGTGTGCTATTGCCCACCCTTCCAAGTGGTTCCGGGACCCCCGGACCTCGATCGCCTAAAATTTTTCCGGGCCGTCAAATACGACCTAAGGAACCATAGTAACCACCCCGCCATCATCGTTTCTCATTTTCTGCATTATTCGGTCAAAAAACTAGAATTACGCCCGATTCCCATATTTTCGGGTCCTATACCCACGCCTTCCAAGTGGTCCGGGGAGCCGCGGACCCCGATCGCCTAAAAATTTTCCAGACTATCAAATACGACCTAAGGTACCATAGTCACTGCCCCACCATGATCGTTCCAAATGCTTTGCATTTTTCGGCCAAAAAACTAGAACTTCTCGCGATTTGCATATTTTCGTGTACTATAGCTTACGCCTTCCGAGTGGTCCCGGGAGCCGTGGACCCCGATCGCCTAAAATTTTCCGGGCCATCAAATACGACCTAAGGAACCATAGTCACCGCCTTGCCATGATCGTTCATCATTTTTTGCATTTTTTGGCCAAAAAACTAGAATTCTGCACGATACTCATATTTTTGTGTGCTCGCCCACGCCTTCCGAGTGGGTAGGGTCATCCGGAGCCGGATCACCTAAAAATTTTCTGGACTATCAAATACGATCTAAGGAACCATAGTCACCGCCCCTCCATGATCGTTCCTAGTCTTTTGTGTTTTTCACCCAAAAAACTTGAATTCCGCGCGATTTCCAAATTTTCGTGTGCTTTAGCCCACGCCTTCCAAGGGGTCCCGGGAACCCCGAACCCCGATCGCCTAAAATTTTTCCGGGCCATCAAATACGACCTAAGGAACCATAGTAACCACCCCGCCATGATCGTTCCTCATTTTTTGAGTTTTTCGACCAAACAACTAGAATTCCGCGCGATTCCCATATTTTTGTGTGTTATAGCCCACGCCTTCCGAGTGGTCCCGGGACCTCCTGACCCCTATCGCCTAAAAATTTTTCGGACTATCAAATACGACCTAAGGAACCATAGTATCCGTCCCGCCATGATCGTTCCTCATTATTTGCATTTTTCGGCCAAACAACTAGAATTCCGCGCGATTCCCATATTTTTGTGTGTTAGCCCATGCCTTCCGAGTGGTCCCGGGACCTCCGGACCCCTATCGCCTAAAATTTTTTCGGACTATCAAATATGACCAAAGGAACCATAGTCACCGCCCAGCCATGATCATTCCTCATTTGTTGCGTTTTTCGGCCAAAAATCTAGAATTCCGCCCGATTACAATATTTTTGTGTGCTATTGCCCACCCTTCCAAGTGGTTCCGGGTCCCCCGGACCCCGATCGCCTAAAATTTTTTCGGGCCGTCAAATACGACCTAAGGAACCATAGTAACCGCCCCGCCATCATGATTTCTCATTTTCGGCCAAAAAACTAGAATTACGCCCGATTTCCATATTTTCGTGTGCTATACCCACGCCTTCCAAGTGGTCCGGGGAGCCGCGGACCCCGATCGCCTAAAATTTTTCCGGACTATCAAATACGACCTAAGGTACCATAGTCACCGCCCCACCATGATCGTTCCAAATGCTTTGCATTTTTCGGCCAAAAAAGTAGAACTCCGCGCGATTTGCATATTTTAGTGTGCTATAGCTTACGCCTTCCGAGTGGTCCCGGGAGCCGTGGACCCCGATCGCCTAAAATTTTCCAGGCCACCAAGTACGACCTAAGGAACCATAGTCACCGCCTCGCCATGACCGTTCATCATTTTTTGCATTTTTTGGCCAAAAAACTAGAATTCCGCACGATTCTCATATTTTTGTGTGCTATCGCCCACGCCTTCCGAGTGGGTCGGGCCCCCCGGAGCCGGATCGCCTAAAAATTTTCCGGAGTATCAAATACGACCTAAGGAACCATAGTCACCGCCCCACTATGATCGTTCCTAGTCTATTGCGTTTTTCAGCCAAAAAACTAGAATTTCGCACGATTTCCATATTTTCGTGTGCTTTAGCCCACGCCTTCCAAGGGGTCCCGGGAACCCCGAACCCCGATCGCCTAAAATTTTTCCGGGCCATCAAATACGACCTAAGGAACCATAGTAACCACCCCGCCATGATCGTTCCTCATTTTTTGAGTTTTTCGACCAAACAACTAGAATTCCGCGCGATTCCCATATTTTTGTGTGTTATAGCCCACGCCTTCCGAGTGGTCCCGGGACCTCCTGACCCCTATCGCCTAAAAATTTTTCGGACTATCAAATACGACCTAAGGAACCATAGTATCCGTCCCGCCATGATCGTTCCTCATTATTTGCATTTTTCGGCCAAACAACTAGAATTCCGCGCGATTCCCATATTTTTGTGTGTTAGCCCATGCCTTCCGAGTGGTCCCGGGACCTCCGGACCCCTATCGCCTAAAATTTTTTCGGACTATCAAATATGACCAAAGGAACCATAGTCACCGCCCAGCCATGATCATTCCTCATTTGTTGCGTTTTTCGGCCAAAAATCTAGAATTCCGCCCGATTACAATATTTTTGTGTGCTATTGCCCACCCTTCCAAGTGGTTCCGGGTCCCCCGGACCCCGATCGCCTAAAATTTTTTCGGGCCGTCAAATACGACCTAAGGAACCATAGTAACCGCCCCGCCATCATGATTTCTCATTTTCGGCCAAAAAACTAGAATTACGCCCGATTTCCATATTTTCGTGTGCTATACCCACGCCTTCCAAGTGGTCCGGGGAGCCGCGGACCCCGATCGCCTAAAATTTTTCCGGACTATCAAATACGACCTAAGGTACCATAGTCACCGCCCCACCATGATCGTTCCAAATGCTTTGCATTTTTCGGCCAAAAAAGTAGAACTCCGCGCGATTTGCATATTTTAGTGTGCTATAGCTTACGCCTTCCGAGTGGTCCCGGGAGCCGTGGACCCCGATCGCCTAAAATTTTCCAGGCCACCAAGTACGACCTAAGGAACCATAGTCACCGCCTCGCCATGACCGTTCATCATTTTTTGCATTTTTTGGCCAAAAAACTAGAATTCCGCACGATTCTCATATTTTTGTGTGCTATCGCCCACGCCTTCCGAGTGGGTCGGGCCCCCCGGAGCCGGATCGCCTAAAAATTTTCCGGAGTATCAAATACGACCTAAGGAACCATAGTCACCGCCCCACTATGATCGTTCCTAGTCTTTTGCGTTTTTCAGCCAAAAAACTAGAATTTCGCACGATTTCCATATTTTCGTGTGCTTTAGCCCACGCCTTCCAAGGGGTCCCGGGAACCCCGAACCCCGATCGCCTAAAATTTTTCCGGGCCATCAAATACGACCTAAGGAACCATAGTAACCACCCCGCCATGATCGTTCCTCATTTTTTGCGTTTTTCGGCCAAACAACTAGAATTCCGCGCGATTCCCATATTTTTGTGTGTTATAGCCCACGCCTTCCGAGTGGTCCCGGGACCCCCGGACACCGATCGCCTAAAATTTTTCCGGGCCGTCAAATACGACCTAAGGAACCATAGTATCCGCCCCGCCATCATCGTTTCTCATTTTCTGCATTTTTCGGCCAAAAAACTAGAATTACGCCCGATTCCCATATTTTCGGGTGCTATACCCACGCCTTCCAAGTGGTCCGGGGAGCCGCGGACCCCGATCTCCTAAAATTTTTCCGGACTATCAAATACGACCTAAGGTACCATAGTCACGGCCCCACCATGATCGTTCCAAATGCTTTGCATTTTTCGGCCAAAAAACTAGAACTCCGCGCGATTTGCATATTTTCGTGTGCTATACCTTACGCCTTCCGAGTGGTCCCGGGAGCCGTGGACCCCGATCGCCTAAAATTTTCCGGGCCATCAAATATTACCTGAGGAACCGTAGTCACCGCCTCGCCATGATCGTTCGTCATTTTTTGCATTTTTTGGCCAAAAAACTAGAATTCTGGACGATTCTCATATTTTTGTGTGCTCGCCCACGCCTTCGGAGTGGGTCGGGCCCCACGGAGCCGGATCGCCTAAAAATTTTCTGGACTATCAAATACGACCTAAGGAACCATAGTCACCGCCCCGCCATGATCGTTCCTAGTCTTTTGCGTTTTTCAGCCAAAAATCTAGAATTCCGCGCGATTTCCATATTTTCATGTGCTTTAGCCCACGCCTTCCAAGGGGTCCCGAGAACCCCGAACCCCGATCGCCTAAAATTTTTCCGGGCCATCAAATACGACCTAAGGAATCATAGTAACCACCCCGCCATGATCGTTCCTCATGTTTTGCATTTTTCGGCCAAACAACTAGAATTCCGCGCGATTCCCATATTTTTGTGTGTTGTAGCCCACGCCTTCCGAGTGGTCCCGGGACCTCCTGACCCCTATCGCCTAAAAATTTTCCGGACTATCAAATACGACCTAAGGAACCATAGTATCCGCCCCGCCATAATCGTTCCTCATTTTTTGCATTTTTCGGCCAAACAACTAGAATTCCGTGCGATTCCCATATTTTTGTGTGTTATAGCCCATGCCTTCCGAGTGGTTCCGGGACCTCCGGACCCCTATCGCCTAAAATTTTTTCGGACTATCAAATATGACTTAAGGAACCATAGTCACCGTCCAGCCATGATCATTCCTCATTTGTTGCATTTTTCGGCCAAAAATCTAGAATTCCGCCCGATTACAATTTTTTTGTGTGCTATTGCCCACCCTTCCAAGTGGTTCCGGGACCCCCGGACCCCGATCGCCTAAAATTTTTCCGGGCCGTCAAATACGACCTAAGGAACAACCGCCCCGCCATCATCGTTTCTCATTTTTTGCATTTTTCGGCCAAAAAACTAGAATTACGCCCGATTCCCATATTTTCGTGTGCTATACCCACGCCTTCCAAGTGGTCCGGGGAGCCGCGGACCCCGATCACCTAAAATTTTTCCGGACTATCAAATACGACCTAAGGTACCATAGTCACCGCCCCACCATGATCGTTCCAAATGCTTTGCATTTTTCGGCCCAAAAAGTAGAACTCAGCGCGATTTGCATATTTTAGTGTGCTATAGCTTACGCCTTCCGAGTGGTCCCGGGAGCCGTGGACCCCGATCGCCTAAAATTTTCCAGGCCACCAAATACGACCTAAGGAACCATAGTCACCGCCTCGCCATGATTGTTCATCATTTTTTGGATTTTTTGGCCAAAAAACTAGAATTCCGCACGATTCTCATATTTTTGTGTGCTATCGCCCACGCCTTCCGAGTGGGTCGGGCCCCCCGGAGCCGGATCGCCTAAAAATTTTTCGGACTATCAAATACGACCTAAGGAACCATAGTCACTGCCCCGCCATGATCGTTCCTAGTCTTTTGCGTTTTTCAGCCAAAAAACTAGAATTTCGCGCAATTTCCATATTTTCGTGTGCTTTAGCCCACGCCTTCCAAGGGGTACCGGGACCCCCGGACCCCGATCGCCTAAAATTTTTCCGGGCCATCAAATACGACCTAAGGAACCATAGTAACCGCCCCGCCATCATCGTTTCTCATTTTCTGCATTTTTCGGCCAAAAAACTAGAATTACGCCCGATTCCCATATTTTCGGGTGCTATACCCACGCCTTCCAAGTGGTATGGGGAGTCGCGGACCCCGATCGCCAAAGTTTTTCCAGACTATCAAATACGATCTAAGGTACCATAGTCACTGCCCCACCATGATCGTTCCAAATGCTTTGCATTTTTCGGCCAAAAAACTAGAACTCCGCGTGATTTGCATATTTTCGTGTGCTATAGCTTACGCCTTCCGAGTGGTCCCGGGAGCCGTGGACCCCGATCGCCTAAAATTTTCCGGGCCATCAAATATGACCTAAGGAACCATAGTCATCGCCTCGCCATGATCGTTCGTCATTTTTTGCATTTTTTGGCCAAAAAACTAGAAATCTGGACGATTCTCATATTTTTGTGTGCTCGCCCACGCCTTCGGAGTGGGTCGGGCCCCACGGAGCCGGATCCCCTAAAAAATTTTTGGACTATCAAATACGACCTAAGGAATCATAGTCACCGCCCTGCCATGATCGTTCCTAGTTTTTTCTATTTTTCGGCCAAAAAACTAGAATTCCGCACGATTCCCATATTTTCGTGTCCTATAGCCCACGCCTTCCAAGTGAACCCGGGAACTCCGGACCCCTATCGCCTAAAAATTTTCCGGACTATCAAATACGACCTAAGGAACCATAGTCACTGCCCAGCCATGATCATTCCTCATTTGTTGCGTTTTTCGGCCAAAAAACTAGAATTCCGCGCGATTCCCATATTTTTGTGTGTTATAGCCCACGCCTTCCGAGTGGTCCCGGCACCCCCGGACCCCGATCGCCTAAAATTTTTCCGGGCCGTCAAATACGACCTAAGGAACCATAGTATCCGCCCCGCCATGATCGTTCCTTATTTTTTACGTTTTTCGGCCAAACAACTAGAATTTCGCGCGATTCCCATATTTTTGTGTGTTATAGCCCACACCTTCCGAGTGGTCCCGGGACCTTCGGACCCTATCGCCTAAAATTTTTCCGGACTATCAAATACGACCTAAGGAACCATAGTATCCGCCCCGCCATGATCGTTCCTTATTTTTTGCATTTTTTGGCCAAAAAACTAGAATTCCGCCCGATTCCCATATTTTTGTGTGCTATCGCCCACGCCTTCCGAGTGGGTCGGGCCCCTCGGAGCCGGATCGCCTAAAAATTTTCCGGACTATCAAATACGACCTAAGGAACCATAGTCACCGCCCCGCCATGATCGTTCCTAGTCTTTTGCTTTTTGTTTTTCGGCCAAAAAACTAGAATTCCGCGCGATTCCCATATTTTCGTGTCCTATAGCCCAAGCCTTCCAAGTGAACCCGGGAACTCCGGACCCCTATCGCCTAAAAATTTTCCGGACTATCAAATACGACCTAAGGAACCATAGTCACCGCCCAGCCATGATCATTCCTCATTTGTTGCGTTTTTCGGCCAAAAAACTAGAATTCCGCGCGATTCCCATATTTTTGTGTGTTATAGCCCACGCCTTCCGAGTGGTCCCGGCACCCCCGGACCCCGATCGCCTAAAATTTTTCCGGGCCGTCAAATACGACCTAAGGAACCATAGTAACCGCCCCGCCATCATCGTTTCTCATTTTCTGCATTTTTCGGCCAAAAAACTAGAATTACGCCCGATTCCCATATTTTCGGGTGCTATACCCACGCCTTCCAAGTGGTCCGGGGAGCCGCGGACCCCGATCGCCTAAAATTTTTCCGGACTATCAAATACGACCTAAGGTACCATAGTCACCGCCCCACCATGATCATTCCAAATGCTTTGCATTTTTCGGCCAAAAAACTAGAACTCCGCGCGATTTGCATATTTTAGTGTGCTTTAGTGGTCCCGGGAGCCGTGGACCCCAATTGCCTAAAATTTTCCGTGCCTTCAAATACGACCTAAGGAACCATAGTCACCGCCCCGCCATGATCGTTCCTCATTTATTGCCTTTTTCGGCCAAAAAACTAGAATTCCGCTCGATTACCATATTTTTGTGTGCTATTGCCCACGCCTTCCGAGTGGGCCGGGCCGCCGGACTCGGATCGCCTAAAAACTTTTCGTGCCATCAATTAGGACCTAAGGAACCATAGTCACCGCCTCACCATGTTTGTTCCTTATTTTTTGCATTTTTTGGCCAAAAAAACTAGAATTCCGCCCGATTCCCATATTTTTGTGTGCTATCGCCCACGCCTTCCGAGTGGGTCAGGCCCCCGGAGCCGGATCACCTAATAATTTTCCGGACTATCAAATACGACCTAAGGAACCATAGTCACCGCCCCGCCATGATCGTTCCTAGTCTTTTGCCTTTTTCAGCCAAAAAACTATAATTCCGCGCGATTTCCATATTTTCGTGTGCTTTAGCCCACGCCTTCCAAGGGGTCCCGGGAACCCCGAACCCCGATCGCCTAAAACTTTTCCGAGCCATAAAATATGACCTAAGGAACCATAGTAACCACCCCGCCATGATCGTTCCTCATTTTTTGCGTTTTTCGGCCAAACAACTAGAATTCCGCTCGATTCCCATATTTTTGTGTGTTATAGCCCACGCCTTCCGAGTGGTCCCGGGACCTCCTGACCCCTATCGCCTAAAATTTTTTCGGACTATCAAATATGACCTAAGGAACCATAGTATCTGCCCCGCCATGATCGTTCCTTATTTTTTACATTTTTCGGCCAAAAAACTAGAATTCCGCGCGATTCCCATATTTTCATGTCCTATAGCCCACGCCTTCCAAGTGAACCCGGGAACTCCGGACCCCTACCGCCTAAAATTTTTCCGGACTATCAAATACGACCTAAGGAACCATAGTATCCGCCCCGCCATGATCGTTCCTTATTTTTTGCATTTTTTGGCCAAAAAACTAGAATTCCGCCCGATTCCCATAATTTTGTGTGCTATCGCCCATGCCTTCCGATTGGGTCGGGCCCCCCGGAGCCGGATCGCCTAAAAATTTTCCGGACTATCAAATACGACCTAAGGAACCATAGTCACCGCCCCGCCATGATCGTTCCAAGTTTTTTTTCTGTTTTTCGGCCAAAAAACTAGAATTCCGCGCGATTCCCATATTTTCGTGTCCTATAGCCCAAGCCTTCCAAGTGAACCCGGGAACTCCGGACCCCTATCGCCTAAAAATTTTCCGGACTATCAAATACGACCTAAGGACCCATAGTCACCGCCCAGCCATGATCATTCCTCATTTGTTGCATTTTTCGGCCAAAAAACTAGAATTCCGCGCGATTCCCATATTTTTGTGTGTTATAGCCCACGCCTTCCGAGTGGTCCCGGCACCCCCGGACCCCGATCGCCTAAAATTTTTCCGGGCCGTCAAATACGACATAAGGAACCATAGTAACCGCCCCGCCATCATCGTTTCTCATTTTCTGCATTTTTCGGCCAAATAACTAGAATTACGCCCGATTCCCATATTTTCGGGTGCTATACCCACGCCTTCCAAGTGGTCCGGGGAGCCGCGGACCCCGATCGCCTAAAATTTTTCCGGACTATCAAATACGACCTAAGGTACCATAGTCACCGCCCCACCATGATCGTTCCAAATGCTTTGCATTTTTCGGCCAAAAAACTAGAACTCCGCGCGATTTGCATATTTTAGTGTGCTATAGTGGTCCCGGGAGCCGTGGACCCCAATCGCCTAAAATTTTCCGTGCCATCAAATACGACCTAAGGAACCATAGTCACCGCCCCGCCATGATCGTTCCTCATTTATTGCCTTTTTCGGCCAAAAAACTAGAATTCCGCTCGATTACCATATTTTTGTGTGCTATTGCCCACGCCTTCCGAGTGGGCCGGGCCGCCGGACTCGGATCGCCTAAAAACTTTTCGGGCCATCAATTAGGACCTAAGGAACCATAGTCACCGCCTCACCATGTTCGTTCCTTATTTTTTGCATTTTTTGGCCAAAAAACTAGAATTCCGCCCGATTCCCATATTTTTGTGTGCTATCGCCCACGCCTTCCGAGTGGGTCGGGCCCCCGGAGCCGGATCACCTAATAATTTTCCGGACTATCAAATACGACCTAAGGAACCATAGTCACCGCCCCGCCATGATCGTTCCTAGTCTTTTGCCTTTTTCAGCCAAAAAACTATAATTCCGCGCGATTTCCATATTTTCGTGTGCTTTAGCCCACGCCTTCCAAGGGGTCCCGGGAACCCCGAACCCCGATCGCCTAAAACTTTTCCGAGCAATAAAATATGACCTAAGGAACCATAGTAACCACCCCGCCATGATCGTTCCTCATTTTTTGCCTTTTTCGGCCAAAAAACTAGAATTCTGCTCGATTCCCATATTTTTGTGTGCTATCGCCTACGCCTTCCAAGTGGGTCGGTCCCCCCGGAGCCGGATCGCCTAAAAATTTTCCGGACTATCAAATTCAACCTAAGGAACCATAGTCACCGCCCCGCCATGATCGTTCCTAGTCTTTTGCATTTTTCAGCCAAAAAACTAGAATTCCGAGTGATTTCCATATTTTCGTGTGCTAAATTTAGCTCACGCCTTCCAAGGGGTCCCGGGAACCCCGAACCCCAATCGCCTAAAAATTTTTAGGGCCATCAAATACGACCTAAGGAACCATAGTAACCACCCCTCCATGATCGTTCCTCATTTTTAGCGTTTTTCGGCCATACAACTAGAATTCCGAGCGATTCCCATATTTTTGTGTGTTATAGCCCACGCCTTCCGAGTGGTCCCGGGACCTCCTGACCCCTATCGCGTAAAATTTTTCCAGACTATCAAATATGACCTAAGGAACAATAGTATCCGCCCCGCCATGATCGTTCCTCATTTTATGCGTTTTTCGGCCAAACAACTATAATTCCGCGCGATTCCCATATTTTTGTGTGTTATAGCCCACGCCTTCCGAGTGGTCCCGGGACCTCCGGACCCCTATCGCCTAATATTTTTCCGGACTATCAAATAAGATCAAAGGAACCATAGTTACCACCCTGCCATGATCTTTCCACATTTTTTGCATGTTACTGAAAAAGACCTAGAATTTCGACCGATTCCCATATTTTCGTGTGCTATACCCACGCATTCCGAGTGGTCCCAAGAGCCGCGGACCCCGATCGCCTAAACGATCATGGCTGGGCGGTGACTATGGTTCCTTTGGTCTTATTTGATAGTCCGGAAAAATATTAGGCGATAGGGGTCCGGAGGTCCCGGGACCACTAGGAAGGCGTGGGCTATAACATACAAAAATATGGGAATCGCGCGTAATTCTAGTTTTTTGGCCGAAAAATGCAAAAAATGAGGAACGATCATGGAGGGGCGGATACTATGGTTCCTTAGGTCGTATTTGATAGACCGGCAAAATTTTAGGCAATAGGGGTCCGAAGGTCCCGGGACCACTCGGAAGGTGTGGGCTATAACATACAAAAATATGGGCATCGCGCGGAATTCTAGTTGTTTGGCCGAAAAACGCAAAATATAAGGAACCATCATGGCGGGGCGGATACTATGGTTCATTAGGTCGTATTTGATTGCCCGTAAAAAGTTTAGGCGATCGGGGTCCGCGGCTCTTGGGACCACTCGGAATGCGTGGGTATAGCACACGAAAATATGGGAATCGGGCGAAATTCCAGGTCTTTTTCAGTAACATGCAAAAAATATGGAAAGATCTTGGCAGGGTGGTGACTATGGTTCCTTTGGTCTTATTTGATAGTCTGGAAAAATATTAGGCGATAGGGGTCCGGAAGTCCCGGGACCACTCGGAAGGCATGGGCTATAACATACAAAAATATGGGAATCACGCGGAATTCTAGTTGTTTGGCCGAAAAATGCAAAAAATGAGGAACAATCATGGAGGGGCGGATACTATGGTTCCTTAGGTCGTATTTGATAGTCCGGAAAAATTTTAGGCGATAGGGGTCAGGAGGTCCTGGGACCACTCGAAAGGCGTGGGCTATAACACACAAAAATATGGGAATCGCGCGGAATTCTAGTTATTTGGCCGAAAAATGCAAAAAATGAGGAACGATAATGGCGGGGTAGTTACTATGGTTCCTTAGGTCATATTTGATGGCCCGGAAAATTTTTAGGCGATCGGGGTTCGGGGTTCCCGGGACCCCTTGGAAGGCGTGGGCTAAAGCACACAAAAATATGGAAATCGCGCGGAATTCTAGTTTTTTGGCTGAAAAACGCAAAAGACTAGGAACGATCATGGCGGGGCGGTGACTATGGTTCCTTAGGTCGTATTTGATAGTCCAGAAAATTTTTAGGCGATCCGGCTCCGGGGTCCCGACCCACTCGGAAGGCGTGGGCGATAGCACACAAAAATATGGGAATCGGGCGGAATTCTAGTTTTATGGCCAAAAAATGCAAAAAATGAGGAACGATCATGGCAGGGCGGTGACTATGGTTTCTTTGGTCGTATTTGATGGCCTGGAAAATTTTTGCCGATCGGGGTCCACGGCTCCCGGGACCACTCGGAAGGCGTAAGCTATAGCACACTAAAATATGCAAATCGCGCGGAGTTCTAGTTTTTTGGCCGAAAAATGCAAAGCATTTGGAACGATCATGGCGGGGCGGTGACTATGGTTCCTTAGGTCGTATTTGATAGTCTGGAAAATTTTTAAACGATCCGGCTCCGGGGGGCCCGACCCACTCGGGCGGCGTGGGCGATAGCACACAAAAATATGGGAATCGGGCGGAATTCTAGTTTTTTGGCCAAAAAATGCAACAAATGAGGAACGATCATGGCGGGGCGGTTACTATGGTTCCTTAGGTCGTATTTCACGGCCCGGAAAATTTTTAGCTGATCGGGGTCTAGGGGTCCCGGAACCAGTTGGAAGGGTGGGCAATAGCACACAAAAATATTGTAATCGGGCAAAATTCTAGTTTTTTGGCCGAAAAATGCAACAAATAAGGAATGATCATGGCTGGGCGGTGACTATGGTTCCTTTGGTCTTATTTGATAGTCCAGAAAAATTTTAGGCGATCGGGGTCCGCGGCTCCCCGGACCACTTGGAAGGCGTGGGTGTAGCACACGAAAATATGGGAATCGGGCGTAATTCTAGTTTTTTGGCCGAAATATGCAAAAAATTAGAAACGATGATGGCGGGGCGGTTACTATGGTTCCTTAGGTCATATTTGATGGCCCGGAAATATTTTAGGCGATCAGGGTCCGGGGGTCCCGGAACCACTTGGAAGGGTGGGCAAAAGCACAAAAAAATATTGTAATCGGGCGGAATTCTAGTTTTTTGGCCAAAAAACGCAACAAATGAGGAATGGTCATGGCTGGGCGGTGACTATGGTTCCTTTGGTCTTATTTGATAGTTCGGAAAAATATTAGGCGATAGGGGTCCGGAGCGGAATTCTAGTTGTTTGGCCGAAAAACGCAAAAAATGAGAAACGTTCATGGCGGGGCGGATACTATGGTTCCTTAGGTCGTATTTGATAGTCCGGAAAAAATATTTTTAGGCGATAGGGGTCCGGAGGTCCCGGGACCACTCGGAAGGTGTGGGCTATAACACACAAAAATATGGGCATCGCGCGGAATTCTAGTTGTTTGGCCGAAAAATGCAAAAAATAAGGAACGATCATGGCGAGGTGGATACTATGGTTCCTTAGGTCGTATTTGATTGCCCGTAAAAAGTTTAGGCGATCGAGGTCCGTGGCTCTTGGGACCACTCGGAATGCGTGGGTATAGCACACGAAAATATGGGAATCAGGCAAAATTCTAGGTCTTTTTCAGTAACATGCAAAAAGTATGGAAAGATCTTGGCAGGGCGGTGACTATGGTTCCTTTGGTTTTATTTGATAGTCCGGAAAAATATTAGGCGATAGGGGTCCGGAGGTCCCGGGACCACTCGGAAGGCGTGGGCTATAACATACAAAAATATGGGAATCGCGCGGAATTCTAGTTGTTTGACCGAAAAACGCCAAAAATGAGGAACGATCATGGAGGGGCGGATACTATGGTTCCTTAGGTCGTATTTGATAGTCCGGAAAAATCTTAGGCGATAGGGGTCAGGAGGTCCTGGGACCACTCGGAAGGCGTGGGCTATAACACACAAAAATATGGGAATCGCGCGGAATTCTAGTTGTTTGGCCGAAAAATGCAAAAAATGAGGAACGATCATGGCGGGGTGGTTACTATGGTTCCTTAGGTCGTATTTGCTGGCCTGGAAAATTTTTAGGCGATCGGGGTCCGCGGCTCTTGGGACCACTCGGAATGCGTGGGTATAGCACATGAAAATATGGGAATCGGGCGAAATTCTAGGTCTTTTTCAGTAACATGCAAAAAATATGGAAAGATCTTGGCAGGGCGGTGACTATGGTTCCTTTGGTCTTATTTGATAGTCCGGAAAAATATTAGGCGATAGGGGTCCAGAGGTCCCGGGACCACTCGGAAGGCGTGGGCTATAACACACAAAAATATGGGAATCGCGCGGAATACTAGGTGTTTGGCCGAAAAATGCAAAACATGAGGAACGATCATGGCGGGGAGGATACTATGGTTCCTTAGGTCGTATTTGATAGTCCGGAAAAATTTTAGGCGATAGGGGTCAGGAGGTCCTGGGACCACTCGGAAGGCGTGGGCTAAATATGGGAATCGCGCGGAATTCTAGTTGTTTGGCCGAAAAACGCAAAAAATGAGGAACGATCATGGCGGGGTGGTTACTATGGTTCCTTAGGTCATATTTGATGGCCCGGAAAATTTTTAGGCGATCGGGGTTCGGGGTTCCCGGGACCCCTTGGAAGGGTGGGCAATAGCACAAAAAAATATTGTAATCGGGCGAAATTCTAGTTTTTTGGCCGAAAAATGCAAAAACTGAGGAACGATCATGGCGGGGCGGTTACTATGGTTCCTTAGGTCGTATTTGACGGCCCAGAAAAATTTTAGCCGATCGGGGTCCGGGGGTCCCGGAACCCATTGGAAGGGTGGGCAATAGCACACAAAAATATTGTAATCGGGCGGAATTCTAGTTTTTTGGCCGAAAAATGCAACAAATGAGAAATGATCATGGCTAGGCGGTGACTATGGTTCCTTTGGTCTTATTTGATAGTCCAGAAAAATTTTAGGCGATCGGGGTCCAGAGGTCCCGGGACCACTCGGAAGGCGTGGGCTATAACACACAAAAATTTGGGAATCGCGCGGAATTCTAGTTGTTTGGCCGAAAAACGCAAAAAATGAGGAACGATCATGGCGGGGTGGTTACTATGGTTCCTTAGGTCGTATTTGATGCCCCGAAAAAATTTTAGGCGATCGGGGTTCGGGGTTCCCGGGACCCCTTGGAAGGCGTGGGCTAAAGCACACGAAAATATGGAAATCGCGCGGAATTCTAGTTTTTTGACTGAAAAACGCAAAAGACTAGGAACGATCATGGCGGGGCGGTGACTATGGTTCCTTAGGTCGTATTTGATAGTCTGGAAAATTTTTAGGTGATCCGGCTCCGGGGGGCCCGACACACTCGGAAGGCGTGGGCGATAGCACACAAAAATATGGGAATAGAGCGGAATTCTAGTTTTTTGGCCAAAAAATGCAAAAAATGAGGAACGATCATGGCAGGGCGGTGACTATGGTTTCTTAGGTCGTATTTGATGGCCTGGAAAATTTTTGCCGATCGGGGTCCACGGCTCCCGGGACCACTCGGAAGGCGTAAGCTATAGCACACTAAAATATGCAAATCGCGCGGAGTTCTAGTTTTTTGGCCGAAAAATGCAAAGCATTTGGAACGATCATGGCGGTGCGGTGACTATGGTTCCTTAGGTCGTATTTGATAGTCTGGAAAATTTTTAGACGATCCGGCTCCGGGGGGCCCGACCCACTCGGGCGGCGTGGGCGATAGCACACAAAAATAAGGGAATCGGGCGGAAATCTAGTTTTTTGGCCAAAAAACGCAAAAAATGAGGAACGATCATGGCGGGGCGGTTACTATGGTTCCTTAGGTCGTATTTGATGGCCCGGAAAATTTTTAGCCGATCGGGGTCCGGGGGTCCCGGAACCACTTGGAAGGGTGGGCAATAGCACACAAAAATATTGTAATCGGGCGAAATTCTAGTTTTTTGGCCGAAAAATACAACAAATGAGGAATGATCATGGCTGGGCGGTGACTATGGTTCCTTTGGTCTTATTTGATAGTCCGGAAAAATTTTAGGCGATCGGGGTCCGCGGCTCCCCGGACCACTTGGAAGGCGTGGGTATAGCACACGAAAATATGGGAATCGGGCGTAATTCTAGTTTTTTGGCCGAAATATGCAAAAAATTAGAAACGATGATGGCGGGGCGGTTACTATGGTTCCTTAGGTCATATTTGACAGCCCGGAAATATTTTAGGCGATCGGGGTCCGGAGGTCCCGGAACCACTTGGAAGGGTGGGCAAAAGCACACAAAAATATTGTAATCGGGCGGAATTCTAGTTTTTTGGCCAAAAATCGCAACAAATGAGGAATGATCATGGCTGGCCGGTGACTATGGTTCCTTTGGTCTTATTTGATAGTCGGGAAAAATATTAGGCGATAGGGGTCCGGAGCGGAATTCTAGTTGTTTGGCCGAAAAATGCAAACAATGAGGAACGTTCAGGGCGCGGCGGATACTATGGTTCCTTAGGTCGTATTTGATAGTCCCTGGAAAAATTTTAGGCGATCGGGGTCCGCGGCTCTTGGGACCACTCGGAATGCGTGGGTATAGCACATGAAAATATGGGAATCGGGCGAAATTCTAGGTCTTTTTCAGTAACATGCAAAAAATATGGAAAGATCTTGGCAGGGTGGTGAATATGGTTCCTTTGGTCTTATTTGATAGTTCGGAAAAATATTAGGCGATAGGGGTCCAGAGGTCCCGGGACCACTCGGAAGGCGTGGGCTATAACACTCAAAAATATGGGAATCGCGCGGAATTCTAGTTGTTTGGCCGAAAAACGCAAAATATGAGGAACGATCATGGCGGGGCGGATACTATGGTTCCTTAGGTCGTATTTGATAGTCCGGAAAAATTTTAGGCGATAGGGGTCAGGAGGTCCTGGGACCACTCGGAAGGCGTGGGCTAAATATGGGAATCGCGCGAAATTCTAGTTGTTTGGCCGAAAAACGCAAAAAATGAGGAACGATCATGGCGGGGTGGTTACTATGGTTCCTTAGGTCGTATTTGATGGCCCCAAAAATTTTTAGGCGATCGGGGTTCGGGGTTCCCGGGACTCCTTGGAAGGGTGGGCAATAGCACACAAAAATATTGTAATCGGGCGGAATTCTAGTTTTTTGGCCGAAAAATGCAAAAAATGAGGAACGATCATGGTGGGGCGGTTACTATGGTTCCTTAGGTCGTATTTGACGGCCCGGAAAATTTTTAGCCGATCGGGGTCCGGGGGTCCCGGAACCACTTGGAAGGGTGGGCAATAGCACACAAAAATATTGTAATCGGGCGGAATTCTAGTTTTTTGGCCGAAAAATGCAACAAATGAGGAATGATCATGGCTGGGCGGTGACTATGGTTCCTTTGGTCTTATTTGAGAGTCCGAAAAAATTTTAGGCGATCGGGGTCTGGAGGTCCCGGGACCACTCGGAAGGCGTGGGCTATAACACACAAAAATATGGGAATCGCGCGGAATTCTAGTTTTTTGGCAGAAAAACGCAATAAATGAGGAACGATCATGGCGGGGCGGTGACTATGGTTCCTTAGGTCGTATTTGATGGCCCGGAAAATTTTAGGCGATCGGGGTCCACGGCTCCCGGGACCACTCGGAAGGCGTGGGCTATAGCACACGAAAATATGCAAATCGCGCGGAGTTATAGTTTTTTGGCCGAAAAATGCAAAGCATTTGGAACGATCATAGTGGGCGGTGACTATTGTACCTTAGGTCGTATTTTATAGTCTTGAAAAATTTTAGGCGATCGGGGTCCGCGGCTCCCCATACCACTTAGGAGGCGTGGGTATAGCACACGAAAATATGGGAATCGGGCGTAATTCTAGGTTTTTGACCGAAAAATGCAAAAAATGAGAAACGATGATGGAGGGGCAGTTACTATGGTTCCTTAGGTCGTATTTGACGGCCTGGAAAAATTTTAGGCGATCGGGGTCCGGGGGTCCCGGAACCACTTGGAAGGGTGGGCAAATAGCACACAAAAATATTGTAATCGGGCGGAATTCTAGTTTTTTGGCCGAAAAATGCAACAAATGAGGAATGATAATGGCTGGGCGGTGACTATGGTTCACTAGGTCGTATTTGATAGTCTGGAAAAATTTTAGGCGATAGGGGTCCGGAGACCCGGGACCACTCGGAAGGAGTGGGCTATAACACACAAAAATATGGGATGGCGCGGAATCCTTGTTGTTTGGCCGAAAAACGCAAAAAATGAGGAACGATCATGGTGGGGCGGATACTATGGTTCCTTAGGTCGTATTTGATAGTCCAGAAAAAATTTAGGCGATAGGGGTCCGGAGGTCCCTGGACCACTCGGAAGGCGTGGGCAATAGCACACAAATATATTGTAATCGGGCGGAATTCTAGTTTTTTGGACGAAAAAACGCAACAAATGAGGAATGATAATGGCTGGGTGGTGACTATGGTTCCTTAGGTCGTATTTGATAGCCCGGAAAATTTTTAGGCGATAAGTGTCCGGATTTCCCGGGTTCACTTGGAAGGCGTGGGCTATAACACACAAAAATATGGGAATCGCGCGGAATTCTAGTTGTTTGGCCGAAAAACGCAAAAAATGAGGAACGATCATGGCGGGGTGGTTACTATGGTTCCTTATGTCGTATTTGATGGCCCGGAAAAATGTTAGGCGATCGGGGTCCGCAGCTCTTGGGACCACTCGGAATGCGTGGGTATAGCACACGAAAATATGGGATTCGGGCAAAATTCTAGGTCTTTTTCAGTAAGATGCAAAAAATGTGGAAAACTCTTGGCAGGGCGGTGACTATAGTTCCTTTGGTTTTATTTGATAGTCCGGAAAAATATTAGGCGATAGGGGTCCGGAGGACCCGGGACCACTCGGAAGGCGTGGGCTATAACACACAAAAATATGGGAAACGCACGGAATTCTAGTTGTTTGGCCGAAAAATGCAAAAAATGAGAAACGATGATGGCGGGGCGGTTACTATGGTTCCTTAGGTCGTATTTAATGGCCCGGAAAAATTTTAGGCGATCGGGGTCCGGGGGTCCCGGAACCATTTGGAAGGGTGGGCAATAGCACACAAAAATATTGTAATCGGGCGGAATTCTAGTTTTTTGGCCGAAAAATGCAACAAATGAGGAATGATTATGGCTGGGCGGTGACTATGGTTCCTTTGGTCTTATTTGATAGTCCAGAAAAATTTTAGGCGATAGGGGTCCGCGGCTCCTCGGACCACTTGGAAGGCGTAGCACACGAAAATATGGGAATCGGGCGTAATTCTAGTTTTTTGGCCGAAAAATGCAAAAAATGAGAAACGATGATGGCGGCGCGGTTACTATGGTTCCTTAGGTCGTACTTGACGGCCCGGAAAAATTTTAGGCGATCGGCGTCCGGGGGTCCCGGAACCACTTGGAAGGGTGGGCAATAGCACACAAAAATATTGTAATCGGGCGGAATTCAAGTGTTTTGGCTGAAAAACGGAACAAATGAGGATTAATCATGGCTGGGCGGTAGCTATGGTTCCTTTGGTCTTATTTGATAGTCCGGAAAAATATTAGGCGATAGGGGTCCGGAGGTCCCGGGACCACTCGGAAGGCGTGGGCTATAACACACAAAAATATGGGAATCGCGCGGAATTCTAGTTGTTTGGCCGAAAAATGCAAAAAATGAGGAACGATCATGGCAGGGTAGTTACTATGGTTCCTTAGGTCGTATTTGATGGCCCGGAAAATTTTTAGGCGATCGGGGTTCGGGATTCCCGGAAGCCCTTGGAAGGCGTGGGCTATAACACACAAAAATATGGGAATAGCGCGGAATTCTAGTTGTTTGGCCGAAAAACGCAAAAAATGAGGAACGATCATGGCGGGGTGGTTACTATGGTTCCTTATGTCGTATTTGATGGCCCGGAAAATATTTAGGCGATCGGGGTTCGGGGTTCCCGAAACCCCTTGGAAGGCATGGGCTAAAGCACACGAAAATATGAAAATCGCGCGGAATTCTAGTTTTTTGGCTGAAAAATGCAAAAGACTAGGAAGAATCATGGCGGGGCGGTGACTATGGTTCCTTAGGTCGTATTTGATAGTCCGAAAAATTTTTAGGCGATCCGGCTCCGGGGGGCCCGACCCACTCGGAAGGCGTGGGGGATAGCACACAAAAATATGGGAATCGGGCGGAATTTTAGTTTTTTGGCCCAACAATGCAAAAAAATGAGGAATGATCTTGGCGAGGCGGTGACTATGGTTCCTTAGGTCCTAATTGATGGCCCGAAAATTTTTTAGGCGATCCGAGTCCGGCGGCCCGGCCCACTCGGAAGGCGTGGGGCACACATAAATATGGTAATCGAGCGGAATTCTAGTTTTTTGGCCGAAAAATGCAATAAATGAGGAACGATCATGGCGGGGTAGTGACTATGGTTCCTTAGGTCATATTTGATGGCCCGGAAAATTTTAGGCGATCAGGGTCCACGGCTCCCGGGACCACTCGGAAGGTGTAAGCTATAGCACACGAAAATATGCAAATCGCGCGGAGTTCTAGGTTTTTGGCCGAAAAATGCAAAGCATTTGGAACGATCATGGTGGGGCGGTGACTATGCTACCTTAGGTCGTATTTGATAGTCCGGAAAAATTTTAGGCGATCGGGGTCCGTGGCTCCCCGGACCACTTGGAAGGAGTGGGTATAGCACACGAAAATATGGGAATCGGGCGTAATTCTAGTTTTTTGGCCGAAAAATGCAAAAAATGAGAAACGATGATGGCGGGGCGGTTACTATGGTTCCTTAGGTCGTATTTGACAGCCCGGAAAAATTTTAGGCGATCGGGGTCCGGGGGTCCCGGAACCACTTAGAAGGGTGGGCAATAGCACACAAAAATATTGTAATCGGGCGGAATTCTAGTTTTTTGGCCGAAAAACGCAAAAAATGAGGAACGATCATGGTGGGGCGGATACTATGGTTCCTTAGGTCATATTTTATAGTCCGGAAAAATTTTAGGCGATAGGGGTCCGGAGGTCCCGAGACCACTCGGAAGGTGTGGGCTATAACACACCAAAATATGGGAATCGCGCGGAATTCTAGTTGTTTTGCCGAAAAACGCAAAAAATAAGGAACGATCATGGCAGGGCGGATACTATGGTTCCTTAGTTCTTATTTGATTGCCCGGAAAAATTTTAGGTGATCGGGGTCCGCGGCTCTTGGGACCACTCGGAATGCGTGGGTATAGCACACGAAAATATGGGAATCGGGCAAAATTCTAGGTCTTTTTCAGTAACATGCAAAGAATGTGGAAACATCTTGGCAGGGAGGTGACTATGATTCCTTTGGTCTTATTTGATAGTCCGGAAAAATATTAGGCGATAGGGGTCCGGAGGTCCCGGGACCACTCTGAAGGCGTGGGCTATAACACACAAAAATATGGGAATCGCGCGGAATTCTAGTTGTTTGGCCAAAAAACGCAAAAAATGAGGAACGATCATGGCGGGGTGGTTACTATGGTTCCTTAGGTCGTATTTGATGGCCCGGAAAATTTTTAGGCGATCGGGGTTCGGGGTTCCCGGGACCCCTTGGAAGGCATGGGCTAAAGCACACGAAAATATGGAAATCACGCGGAATTCTAGTTTTTTGGCTGAAAAATGCAAAAGACTAGGAAGGATCATGGAGGGGCGGTGACTATGGTTCAGTAGGTCATATTTGATAGTCCGGAAAATTTTTAGGCGATCCGGCTCCGGGGGGCCCGACCCACTCGAAGGCGTGGGGGATGCACACAAAAATATGGGAATCGGGCGGAATTCTAGTTTTTTGGCCAAACAATGCAAAAAAATGAGGAACGATCTTGGCGAGGTGGTGACTATGGTTCCTTAGGTTGTAATTGATGGCCCTAAAAATTTTTAGGCGATCCGAGTCCGGCGGCCCGGCCCACTCGGAAGGCGTGGGGCACACAAAAATATGGTAATCGAGCGGAATTCTAGTTTTTTGGCCGAAAAATGCAATAAATGAGGAACGATCATGGCGGGGCGGTGACTATGGTTCCTTAGGTCGTATTTGATGGCTCGGAAAATTTTAGGCGATCGGGGTCCACGACTCCCAGGACCACTCGGAAGGCGTAAGCTATAGCACACGAAAATATGCAAATCGCGCGGAGTTCTAGTTTTTTGGCCGAAAAATGCAAAGCATTTGGAACGATCATGGTGGGGCGGTGACTATGGTACCTTAGGTCGTATTTGATTGTCCGAAAAAATTTTAGGCGATCGGGGCCCGCGGCTCCCCGGTCCACTTGGAAGGAGTGGGTATAGCACACGAAAATTTGGCAATCGGGCGTAATTCTAGTTTTTTGGCCAAAAAATGCAAAAAAATGAGAAACGATGATGGCGTGGCGGTTACTATGGTTCCTTAGGTCGTATTTGACGGCCCGGAAAAATTTTAGGCGATCGGGGTCCGGGGGTCCCGGAACCACTTGGAAGGGTGGGCAATAGCACACAAAAATATTGTAATCGGGCGGAATTCTAGTTTTTTGGCCGAAAAATGCAACAAATGAGGAATGATCATGGCTGGGTGGTGACTATGGTTCCTTAGGTCGTATTTGATAGTCAAGAAAATTTTTAGGCGATAGGGGTTCGGAGTTCCCGGGTTCACTTGGAAGGCGTGGGCTATAGGACACGAAAATATGGGAATCGAGCGGAATTCTAGTTTTTTGGCCGAAAAACGGAAAAAACTAGGAACGATCATGGCTGGGCGGTGTCTATGGTTTCTTAGGTCTTATTAGATAGTCTAGAAAAATTTTAGGTGATAGGGGTCCGGAGACCCGGGACCACTCGGAAGGCGTGGGCTATAACACACAAAAATATGGGATGGCGCGGAATCCTAGTTGTTTGGCCAAAAAATGCAAAAAATGAGGAACGATCATGGCGGGGCGGATACTATGGTTCCTTAGGTCGTATTTGATAGTCCGGAAAAATTTTAGGCGATAGGGGTCCGGAGGTCCTGGGACCACTCAGAAGGTGTAGGCCATAACACACAAAAATATGGGAATCGCGCGGAATTCTAGGTCTTTTTCAGTAACATGCAAAAAATGTGGAAAGATCTTGGTAGGGCGGTGACTATGGTTCCTTTGGTCTTATTTGATAGTCCGGAAAAATATTAGGCGATAGGGGTCCGGAGGTCCCGGGACCACTCGGAAGGCATGGGCTATAACACACAAAAATATGGGAATCGCGCGGAATTCTAGTTGTTTGGCCTAAAAACGCAAAAAATGAGGAATGATCAAGGCGGGGCGGATACTATGGTTCCTTAGGTCGTATTTGATAGTCCGGAAAAATTTTAGGCGATAGGGGTCAGGAGGTCCCGGGACCACTCGAAAGGCGTGGGCTATAACACACAAAAATATGGGAATCGCGCGGAATTCTAGTGGTTTGGCCGAAAAACGCAAAAAATGAGGAACGATCATGGCAGGGTGGTTACTATGGTTCCTTAGGTCGTATTTAATTGCCCGGAAAAATTTTAGGCGATCGGGGTACACGGCTCTTGGGATCACTCGGAATGCGTGGGTATAGCACACGAAAATATGGGAGTCGGGCAAAATTCTAGGTCTTTTTCAGTAACATGCAAAAAATGTGGAAAGATCTTGGCAGGGCGGTGACTATGGTTCCTTTGGTCTTATTTGATAATCTGGAAAAATATTAGGCGATAGGGGTCCGGAGGTCCCGGGACCACTCGGAAGGCGTGGGCTATAACACAAAAAAATATGGGAATCGCGCGGAATTCTAGTTGTTTGGCCGAAAAACGCAAAAAATGAGAATCGATGATGGCGGGGAGGTTACTATGGTTCCTTAGTTCGTATTTGACGGCCTGAAAAAATTTTAGGCGATCGGGGTCCGGGGCTCCCGGAACCACTTGGAAGGGTGGGCAATAGCACACAAAAATATTGTAATCGGGCGGAATTCTAGTTTTTTGGCCGAAAAATGCAACAAATGAGGAATCATCATGGCAGGGCGGTGACTATGGTTCCTTTGGTCTTATTTGATAGTCCGGAAAAGTTTTAGGCGATCGGGGTCCGCGGCTCCTCGGACCACTTGGAAGGTGTAGCACACGAAAATATGGGAATCGGGCGTAATTCTAGTTTTTTGGCCGAAAAATGCAAAAAATGAGAAACGATGATGGCGGGGCGGTTACTATGGTTCCTTAGGTCGTATTTGATGGCCCGGAAAAGTTTTAGGCGATCGGGGTCCGGGGGCCCCGGAACCACTTGGAAGGGTGGGCAATAGCACACAAAAATATTGTGATCGGGCGGAATTCTAGTTTTTTGGCCGAAAAACGCATCAAATGAGGAATGATCATGGCTGGGCGGTGACTATGGTTCCTTTGGTCTTATTTGATAGTCCGTAAATATATTAGGCGATAGGGGTCCGGAGGTCCCGGAACCATACGGAAGGCGTGGGCTATAACACACAAAAATATGGGAATCGCGCGGAATTCTAGTTGTTTGGCCGAAAAACGCAAAAAATGAAGAATGATCATGGCGGGTCGGATACTATGGTTCCTTAGGTCGTATTTGATAGTCCGGAAAAATTTTAGGTGATAGGGGTCCGGAGGTCCTGGGACCACTCGGAAGGCGTGGGCTATAACACACAAAAATATGGCAATCGCGCGGAATTCTAGTTGTTTCGCCAAAAAACGCAGAATATGAGGAATGATCATGGCGGGGTGGTTACTATGGTTCCTTAGGTCGTATTTGATGGCACAAAAATTTTTTAGGCGATCGGGGTTCGGGGTTCCCGGGAGACCTTGGAAGGCGTGGGCTATAAAACACAAAAATATGGGAATCGCGCGGAATTCTAGTTGTTTGGCCGAAAAACGCAAAAGATAAGGAACGATCATGGCGGGGTGGTTACTATGGTTCCTTAGGTCATATTTGATGGCCCGAAAAATTTTTAGGCGATCGGGGTTCGGGGTTCCCGGGACCCCTTGGAAGGCGTGGGCTAAAGCACACGAAAATATGGAAATCGCGCGAAATTCTAGTTTTTTGGCTGAAAAACGCAAAAGACTAGGAAGTATCATGGCGGGGCGGTGACTATGGTTCCTTAGGTCGTATTTGATAGTCCGGAAAATTTTTAGGCGATCCGGCTCCGTGGGGCCCGACCCACTCGGAAAGCGTGGGCGATTGCACACAAAAATATGGGAATCGGGCGGAATTCTAGTTTTTTGGCCAAAAAATGCAAAAGAATGAGGAACGATCATGGCGAGGCGGTGACTATGGTTCCTTAGGTCCTAATTGATGGCCCGAAAATTTTTTAGGCGATCGGAATCCGGCGGCCCGGCCCACTCGGAAGGCATGGGGCACACAAAAATATGGTAATCAAGCGGAATTCTAGTTTTGGGCCGAAAAACGCTATAAATGAGGAACGATCATGGCGGGGCGGTGACTATGGTTCCTTAGGTCGTATTTGATGGCTCGGAAATTTTAGGCGATCGGGGTCCACGGCTCCCGGGACCACTCGGAAGGCGTAAGCGATAGCACACGAAAATATGCAAATCGCACGGAGTTCAAGTTTTTTGGCCGAAAAATGCAAAGCATTTGGAACGATCATGGCGGGGTGGTGACTATGGTACCTTAGGTCGTATTTGATAGTCCGGAAAATTTTTAGGCGATCCGGCTCCGGGGGGCCCGACCTACTCGGAAGGCGTGGGCGATAGCACACAAAAATATGGGAATCGGGAGGAATTCTAGTTTTTTGGCCAAAAAATGCAAAAAATGATAAACGATCATGGCGAGACGGTGACTATGGTTCCTTAGGTCCTAATTGATGGCCCGAAAATTTTTTAGGCGATCCGAGTCAGGCGGCCCGGCCCACTCGGAAGGCGTGGGCAATATCACACAAAAATATTGTAATCGGGCGGAATTCTAGTTTTTTGGCCGAAAAACGCAACAAATGAGGAATGATCATGGTTGGGAGGTGACTATGGTTCCTTAGGTCGTATTTGATAGTCCGGAAAAATTTTAGGCGATAGGGGTCCGGAGTTCCCGGGTTCACTTGGAAGGCGTGGGTATAGCACACGAAAATATGGGAATCAGGCGAAATTCTAGTTCTTTTTCAGTAACATGCAAAAGATGTGGAAAGATCTTGGCAGCGCGGTGACTATGGTTCCTTTGGTCTTATTTGATAGTCCGGAAAAATATTAGGCGATAGGGGTCCGGAGGTCCCGGGACCACTCGGAAGGCGTGGGCTATAACACACAAAAATATGGGAATCGCGCGGAATTCTTGTTGTTTGGCCGAAAAATGCAAAAAATGAGGAACGATCATGGCGGGGCGGATACTATGGTTCCTTAGGTCGTATTTGATAGTCCGGAAAAATTTTAGGCAATAGGGGTCAGGAGGTCCCGGGACCACACGGAAGGCGTGGGCTATAACACACAAAAATATGGGAATCGCGCGAAATTCTAGTTGTTTGGCCGAAAAATGCAAAAAATGAGGAACGATTATTGCGGGGTGGTTATTATGGTTCCTTAGGTCGTATTTGATTGCCCGAAAATTTTTTAGACGATCGGGGTTCGGGGTTCGGGGTTCCCGGGACACCTTTGAAGGGGTGGGCTAAAGCACACGAAAATATGGAAATCGCGCGGAATTCTAGTTTTTTGGCTGAAAAATGCAAAAGACTAGGAACGATCATGGCGGGGCGGTGACTATGGTTCCTTAGGTCATATTTGATAGTCCGAAAAACTTTTAGGCGATCCGGCTCCGGGGGGCCCGACCCACTCGGAAGGCGTGGGCGAATAGTACACAAAAATATGGGAATCGGGTGGAATTCTAGTAGTTTTTGGCCAAAAATGCAAAAAATGAGGAACGATCATGGAGAGGCGGTGACTATGGTTCCTTAGGTCCTAATTGATGGCCCGAAAGTTTTTTAGGCGATCCGAGTCCGGCGGCCCGGCCCACTCGGAAGGCGTGGGGCACACAAAAATATGGTAATCGAGCGGAATTCTAGCTTTTAGGCCGAAAACCGCAATAAATGAGGAACGATCATGGAGGGGCGGTGACTATGGTTCCTTAGGTCGTATTTGATGGCCCGGAAAATTTTAGGCGATCGGGGTCCACGGTTCCCGGGATCACTCGGATGGCGTAAGCTATAGCACACGAAAATATGCAAATCGCGTGGAGTTCTTGTTTTTTGGCCAAAAAATGCAAAGCATTTGGAACGATCATGGTGGGGCGGTGACTATGGTACCTTAGTTCATATTTGATAGTTCGGAAAAATTTTAGGCGATCCGGCTCCGGGGGGCCCGACCCACTCGGAAGGCGTGGGCGATAGCACACAAAAATATGGGAATCGGGCGGAATTCTAGTTTTTTGGCCAAAAAATGCAAAAGAATGAGGAACGATCATGGCGAGGCGGTGACTATGGTTCCTTAGGTCCTAATTGATGGCCCGAAAATTTTTTAGGCGATCCGAGTCCGGCGGCCCGGCCCACTCGGAAGGTGTGGGCAATAGCACACAAAAATATTGTAATCGGGCGGAATTCTAGTTTTTTGGCCGAAAAACGCAACAAATGAGGAATGATCATGGCTGGGCGGTGACTATGGTTCCTTACGTCATATTTGATAGTCCGGAAAAATTTTAGGCGATAGGGGTCCGGAGTTCCCGGGTTCACTTGGAAGGCGTGGGCTATAGGACACGACAATATGGGAATCGCGCGGAATTCTAGTTATTTGGCCGAAAAATGGAATAAACTAGGAACGATCATGGCTGGGTGGTGACTTTGGTTCCTTAGGTATTATTTGATAGTCCGGAAAACTTTTAGGCGATCGGGGTCCGCGGCTCTTGGGACTACTCGAAATGCGTGGGTATAGCACACGAAAATATGGGAATTGGGCGAAATTCTAGTTGTTTGGCCGAAAAATGCAAAAAATGAGGAACTATCATGGCGGGGTGGTTACTATGGTTCCTTAGGTCGTATTTGATGGCCCGGAAAATTTTTAGACGATCGGGTTCGGGGTTCCCGGGACCCCTTTGAAGGCGTGGCTAAAGCACACGAAAATATGGAAATCGCGCGGAATTCTAGTTTTTTAGCTGAAAAACGCAAAAGACTAGGAACGATCATGGCAGGGCGGTGACTATGGTTCCTTAGGTCGTATTTGATAATCCGGAAAATTTTTAGGCGATCCGGCTCCGGGGGGCCCGACCCACTCGGAAGGCATGGGCGATAGGACACAAAAATATGGGAATCGGGCGGAATTCTAGTTTTTTGGCCCAAAAATGCAAAAAATGAGGAACGATCATGGCGAGGCGGTGACTATGGTTCCATAGGTCCTAATTGATAGCCCGAAATTTTTTTAGGCGATCCAAGTCCGGCGGCCCGGCCCACTCAGAAGGCGTGGGGGCACACAAAAATATGGTAATCGAGCGGAATTCTAGCTTTTTGGCCGAAAAACGCAATAAATGAGGAATGATCTTGGCAGGGCGGTGACTATGGTTCCTTAGGTCATATTTGATGGCCCGGAAAATTTTAGGTGATCGGGGTCCACGGCTCCCGGGACCACTCGGAAGGCGTAAGCTATAGCACACGAAAATATGCAAATCGCGCGGAGTTCTAGTTTTTTGGCCGAAAAATGCAAAGCATTTGGAACGATCATGGTAGAGCGGTGACTATGTTACCTTAGGTCGTATTTGATAGTCCGGAAAAATTTTAGGCGATCGGGGTCCGCGACTCCCCGGACCACTTGGAAGGCGTGGGTATAGCACAAGAAAATATGGAAATCGGGCGTAATTCTAGTTTTTTGGCCGAAAAATGCAAAAAATGCGAAACGATGATCGCGGGGCGGTTCCTATAGTTCCTTAGGTCGTATTTGACGGCCCGAAAAAATTTTAGGCGATCAGGGTCCGGGGGTCCCGGAACCACTTGGAAGGGTGGGCAATAGCACACAAAAATATTGTAATCGGGCGGAATTCTAGTTTTTTTGGCCGAAAAACGCAACAAATGAGGAATGATCATGGCTGGGCAGTGACTATGGTTCCTTAGGTCGTATTTGATAGTCCGGAAAAATTTTAGGCGATAGGGGTCCGGAGTTCCCGGGTTCACTTTGGAAGGCGTGGGCTATAGGACACGAAAATATGGGAATCGCGCGGAATTCTAGTTTTTTGGCCGAAAAACGAAAAAAACTAGGAACGATCATGGCTGGGCGGTGACTATGGTTCCTTAGGTCTTATTTGATAGTCCGGAAAAATTTTAGGCGATAGGGGTCCGCGTCTCTTGGGACCACTCGGAATGCGTGGGTATAGCACACGAAAATATGGGAATCGGGCGAAATTCTAGTTGTTTGGCCGAAAAACGCAAAAAATGAGGAACGATCATGGCGGGGCGGATACTATGGTTCCTTAGGTCGTATTTGATAGTCCGGAAAATTTTTAGGCGATCGGGGTCCGGAGGTCCCGGGAACCCTCGGAAGGCGTGGGCTATAACACACAAAAATATGGGAATCGCGCGGAATTCTAGTTGTTTGGCCGAAAAACGCAAAAAATAAGGAACGATCATGGCAGGGCAGATAATATGGTTCCTTAGGTCGTATTTGATTGCCCGAAAAAATTTTAGGCGATCGGGGTCCGCGGCTCTTGGGACCACTCGGAATGCGTGGGTATAGCACACGAAAATATGAGAATCGGGCAAAATTCTAGGTCTTTTTCAGTAACATGCAAAAACTGTGGAAAGTTCTTGGCAGGGCGGTGACTATGGTTCCTTTGGTCTTATTTGAGAGTCCGGAAAAATATTAGGCGATAGGGGTCCGGAGGTCCCGGGACCAATCGGAAGGCGTGGGCTATAACACACAAAAATATGGGAATCGCGCGGAATTTAAGTTATTTGGCCGAAAAACGCAAAAAATGAGGAACGATCATGGCGGGGCGGATACTATGGTTCCTTAGGTTGTAATTGATAGTCCGGAAAAGTTTTAGGCGATAGGGGTCAGGAGGTCCCGGGACCACTCGGAAGGCGTGGGCTATAACACACAAAAATATGGGAATCGCGTGGAATTCTAGTTGTTTGGCCGAAAAACGCAAGAAATGAGGATTGATCATGGCTGGGCGGTGACTATGGTTCCTTAGGTCGTATTTGATAGTCCGGAAAAATTTTAGGCGATAGGGGTCCGGAGTTCCCGGGTTGACTTGGAAGGCGTGGGCTATAGGACACGAAAATAAGGGAATCGCACGGAATTCTAGTTTTTTGGCCGAAAAACGGAACAAAGTAGGAACGAACATGGCTGGGCGGTGACTATGGTTCCTTAGGTCTTATTTGATAGTCCAGAAAAATTTTAGGCGATAGAGGTCCGCGTCTCTTGGGACCACTCGGAATGCGTGGGTATAGCGCACGAAAATATGGGATTCGGGCGAAATTCTAGTTGTTTGGCCGAAAAATGCAAAAAATGAGGAACGATCATGGCGGGGTGGATACTATGGTTCCTTAGGTCGTATTTGATAGTCTAGAAAATTTTTAGGCGATCGGGGTCCGGAGGTCCCGGGAACCCTCGGAAGGCGTGGGCTATAACACACAAAAATATGGGAATCGCGCGGAATTCTAGTTGTTTGGCCGAAAAACGCAAAAAATAAGGAATGATCATGGCAGGGCAGATAATATGGTTCCTTAGGTCGTATTTGATTGCCCGGAAAAATTTTAAGCGATCGGGGTCCGCGGCTCTTGGGACCACTCGGAATGCGTGGGTATAGCACACGAAAATATGGGAATCGGGCAAAATTCTAGGTCTTTTTCAGTAACATGCAAAAACTGTGGAAAGATTTTGGCACGGCGGTGACTATGGTTCCTTTGGTCTTATTTGATAGTCCGGAAAAATATTAGGCGATAGGGGTCCGGAGGTCCCGGGACCACTCGGAAGGCGTGGGCAATAGCACACAAAAATATGGTAATCGAGCGGAATTCTAGTTTTTTGGCCAAAAATGCAAAACATGAGGAACGATCATGGCGAGACGGTGACTATGTTCCTTAGGTCGTAATTGATGGCCCAAAAATTTTTTTTGCGATCCGAGTCCGGCGGCCTGCCCCACTCGGAAGGCGTGGGCAATAGCATGCAAAAATATGGTAATCGAGCGGAATTCTAGTTTTTTGGCCGGAAAATGCACTTATTGAGGAACGATCATGGCGGGGCGGTGACTATGGTTCCTTAGGTCATATTTGATGGCCCGGAAAATTTTAGATGATCGGGGTCTACGGCTCCCGGGACCACTCGGAAGGCGTAAGCAATAGCACACGAAAATATGCAAATCGCCCGGAGTTCTAGTTTTTTGGCCGAAAAATATAAAGCATTTGGAACGATCATGGTGGGGCGGTGACTATGGTACCTTAGGTCGTATTTGATAGTCCGGAAATATTTTAGGCGATCGGGGTCCGCGACCCCACGGACCACTTGGAAGGCGTGGGTATAGCACACGAAAATATGGGAATCGGGCGTAATTCTAGTTTTTTGGCCGAAAAATGCAAAAAATGAGAAACGATGATCGCGGGGCGGTTACTATGGTTCCTTAGGTCGTATTTGACGGCCCGGAAAAATTTTAGGCGATCGGGGTCCGGGGGTCCCGGAACCACTTGGAAGGGTGGGCAATAGCACACAAAAATATTGTAATCGGGCGGAATTCTAGTTTTTTGGCCGAAAAATGCAACAAATGAGGAATGATCATGGCTGGGCGGTGACTATGGTTCCTTAGGTCGTATTTGATAGTCCGGAAAAATTTTAGGCGATAGGGGTCCGGAGTTCCCGGGTTCACTTGGAAGGCGTGGGCTATAGGACACGAAAATATGGGAATCTAGTGGAATTCTAGTTTTTTGGCCGAAAAACGGAAAAAACTAGGAACGATCATGGCTGGGCGGTGACTATGGTTCCTTAGGACTTATTTGATAGTCCGGAAAAATTTTATGGTATCGGGGTCCGCGACTCTTGGGACCACTCGGAATGCGTGGGTATAGCACACGAAAATATGGGAATCGGGCGAAATTCTAGTTGTTTGGCCGAAAAACGCAAAAAATGAGGAACGATCATGGCGGGGCGGATACTATGGTTCCTTAGGTCGTATTTGATAATCCGGAAAATTTTTAGGCGATCGGGGTCCGGAGGTCCCGGGAACCCTCGGAAGGCGTGGGCTATAACACACAAAAATATGGGAATCGTGCGGAATTCTAGTTGTTTGGCCGAAAAACGCAAAAAATAAGGAACAATCATGGAAGGGCAGATAATATGGTTCCGTAGGTCGTATTTGATTGCCCGGAAAAATTTTAGGCGATCGGGGTCCGCGGCTCTTGGGACCACTCGGAATGCGTGGGTATAGCACACGAAAATATGGGAATCGGGCGAAATTCTAGGTCTTTTTCAGTAACATGCAAAAAATGTGGAAAGATCTTGGCAGGGCGGTGACTATGGTTCCTTTGGTCTTATTTGATAGTCCGAAAAAATATTAGGCGATAGGGGTCCGGAGGTCCCGGGACCACTCGTAAGGCGTGGGCTATAACACACAAAAATATGGGAATCGCGCCGAATTCTAGTTGTCTGGCCGAAAAACACAAAAAATGAGGAACGAACATGGCGGGGCGGATACTATGGTTCCTTAGGTCGTATTTGATAGTCCGGAAAAGTTTTAGGCGATAGGGGTCAGGAGGTCCCGGGACCACTCGGAAGGCGTGGGCTACAAAAATATGGGAATCGCGCGGAATTCTAGTTGTTTGGCCGAAAAACGCAAACAATAAGGAACGATCATGGCAGGGCAGATAATATGGTTCCTTAGGTCATATTTGATTGCCCGGAAAAATTTTAGGCGATCGGGGTCCGCGGCTCTTGGGACCACTCGGAATGCGTGGGTATAGCACACGAAAATATGGGAATCGGGCGAAATTCTAGGTCTTTTTCAGTAACATGCAAAAAATGTGGAAAGATCTTGGCAGGGCGGTGACTATGGTTCCTTTGGTCTTATTTGATAGTCCGGAAAAATATTAGGCGATAGGGGTCCGGAGGTCCCGGGACCACTCGTAAGGCGTGGGCTATAACACACAAAAATATGGGAATCGCGCGGAATTCTAGTTGTCTGGCCGAAAAACACAAAAAATGAGGAACGAACATGGCGGGGCGGATACTATGGTTCCTTAGGTCGTATTTGATAGTCTGAAAAAGTTTTAGGCGATACGGGTCAGGAAGTCCCGGGACCACTCGGAAGGCGTGGGCTATAACACACAAAAATATGGGAATCGCGCAGAATTCTTGTTGTTTGGCCGAAAAATGCAAAAAATGAGGAACAATCATGGCGGGGTGGTTACTATGGTTCCTTGGGTCGTATTTGATGGCCCGGAAAATTTTTAGGCGATCAGGGTTCGGGGTTCCCGGGACCCCTTGGAAGGCGTGGGCTAAAGCACACGAAAATATGGAAATCGCGCGAAATTCTAGTTTTTTGGCTGGAAAACACGAAAGACTAAGAACAATCATGGTGGGGCGGTGACTATGGTTCCTTAGGTCCTAATTTCTGGCCCAAAATGTTTTTAGCCGATCCGAGTCCGGCGGCCCGGCCCACTCGGAAGGCATGGGCAATTGCACACAAAAATATGGTAATCGAGCAGAATTCTAGTTTTTGGCTAAAAAATGCAAAAAATGCAAAACATGTGGAACGATCATGGCGAGGCGGTGACTATGGTTCCTTAGGTCCTAATTGATAGCCCGAAAAGTTTTTATGCGATCCAAGTACGGCGGCTCGGCCCACTCAGAAGGCGTGGGGCACACAAAAATATGGTAATCGAGCGGAATTCTAGTTTTTTGGCGGAAAAACGCAATAAATGAGGAACGATCATGGCGGGGCGGTGACTATGGTTCCTTAGGTCGTATTTGATGGCCCGGAAAATTTTAGGCGATCGGGGTCTACGGCTCCTGGGACCACTCGGAAGGCGTAAGCTATAGCACACGAAAATATGCAAATCGCGCGGAGTTCTAGTTTATTGGCCGAAAAATGCAAAGCATTTGAAACGATGATGGTGGGGCGGTGACTATGGTACCTTAGGTCGTATTTGATAGTCCGGAAAAATTTTAGGCGATCGGGGTCCGCGGCTCCCCGGACCACTTGGAAGGAGTGGGTATAGCACACGAAAATATGGGAATCGGGCGTAATTCTAGTTTTTTGGCCGAAAAGTGCAAAAAATGAGAAACGATGATCGCGGGGCGGTTACTATGGTTCCTTAGGTCGTATTTGACCGCCCGAAAAAATTTTAGGCGATCGGGGTCCGGGGGTCCCGGAACCACTTGGAAGGGTGGGCAATAGCACACAAAAATATTGTAATCGGGCGGAATTCTAGTTTTTTGGCCGAAAAATGCTACAAATGAGGAATGATCATGGCTGGGCGGTGACTATGGTTCCTTAGGTCGTATTTGATAGTCCGGAAAAATTTTAGGCGATAGGGGTCCGTAGTTCCCGGGTTCACTTGGAAGGCGTGGGCTATAGGATACGAAAATATGGGAATCGCGCGGAATTCTAGTTTTTGGCCGAAAAACGGAAAAAACTAGGAACGATCATGGCTGGGCGGTGACTATGGTTCCTTAGGTCTTATTTGATAGTCCGGAAAAATTTTAGGCGATAGAGGTCCGCGTCTCTTGGGACCACTCGGAATGCGTGGGTATAGCGCACGAAAATATGGGAATCGGGCGTAATTCTAGTTGTTTGGCCGAAAAATGCAAAAAATGAGGAACGATCATGGTGGGGCGGATACTATGGTTCCTTAGGTCGTATTTGATAGTCCGGAAAATTTTTAGGCGATCGGGGTCCGGAGTTCCCGGGACCCCTCGGAAGGCGTGGGCTATAACACACAAAAAGATGGGAATCGCGCGGAATTCTACTTTTTTGGCCGAAAAACGCAAAAAATAAGGATCGATCATGGCAGGGAGGATAATATGGTTCCTTAGGTCGTATTTGATTGAGCGGAAAAATATTAGGCGATCGGGGTCCGCGGCTCTTGGGACCACTCGGAATGCCTGGTATAGCACACGAAAATATGGGAATCGGGCGAAATTCTAGGTCTTTTTTAGTAACATGCAAAAAATGTGGAAAGATCTTGGCAGGGCGGTGACTATGGTTCCTTTGGTCTTATTTGATAGTCCAGAAAAATATTAGACAATAGGGGTCCGGAGGTCCCGGGACCACTCGGAAGGCATGGGCTATAACACACAAAAATATGGGAATCGCGCGGAATTCTAGTTGTCTGGCCGAAAAACACAAAAAATGAGGAACGATCATGGCGGGGCGGATACTATGGTTCCTTAGGTCGTATTTGATAGTCTGGAAAAATTTTAGGCGATAGGGGTCAGGAGGTCCCGGGACCACTCGGAAGGCGTGGGCTATAACGCACAAAAATATGGGAATCGCGCAGAATTCTAGTTGTTTGGCCGAAAAATGCAAAAAATGATGAACGATCATGGCGGGGTGGTTACTATGGTTCCTTAGGTTGTATTTGATGGCCCGGAAAATTTTTAGGCGATCGGGGTTCCCGGGACCCCTTGGAAGGCGTGGGCTGAAGCACACGAAAATATGGAAATCGCGCGGAATTCTAGTTTTTTGGCTGAAAAACGCAAAAGACTAGGAACGATTATGGCGGGGCGGTGACTATGGTTCCTTAGGTCGTATTTGATAGTCCGGAAAATTTTTAGGAGATCCGGCTCCGGGGGGGCCCGACCCACTCTGAAGGCGTGGGCGATCGCACACAAAAATATGGGAATCGGGCGGAATTCTAGTTTTTTGGCCAAAAATGCAAAAAATGAGAAACGATCATGGCGAGGCGGTGACTATGGTTCCTTAGGTCCTAATTGATGGCCCGAAAAATTTTTAGCGATCCGAGTCCGGCGGCCCGGCCCAGTCGGAAGGCGTGGGCAATAGCACATAAAAATATGGTAATCGAGTAGAATTCTAGTTTTTTGGCCAAAAATGCAAAACATGAGGAACGATCATGGCGAGGCGGTGACTATGGTTCCTTAGGTCCTAATTGATGGCCAGAAAATTTATTAGGCGATCCGAGTCCGGCGGCCCGGCCCACTCGGAAGGCGTGGGGCACACAAAAATATGGTAATCGAGTGGAATTCTAGCTTTTTGGCCGAAAAACGCAATAAATGAGGATTGATCATGGCTGGGCGGTGACTATGGTTCCTTAGGTCGTATTTGATAGTCCGGAAAAATTTTAGGCGATAGGGGTCCGGAGTTCCCGGGTTCACTTGGAAGGCGTGGGCTATAGGACACGAAAATATGGGAATCGCGCGGAATTCTAGTTTTTTGGCCGAAAAACGGAAAAAACTAGGAACGATCATGGCTGGGCGGTGACTATGGTTCCTTAGGTCCTAATTGATGGCCAGAAAATTTATTAGGCAATCCGAGTCCGGCGGCCCGGCCCACTCGGAAGGCGTGGGGCACACAAAAATATGGTAATCGAGTGGAATTCTAGCTTTTTGGCCGAAAAACGCAATAAATGAGGATTGATCATGGCTGGGCGGTGACTATGGTTCCTTAGGTCGTATTTGATAGTCCGGAAAAATTTTAGGCGATAGGGGTCCGGAGTTCCCGGGTTCACTTGGAAGGCGTGGGCTATAGGACACGAAAATATGGGAATCGCGCGGAATTCTAGTTTTTTGGCCGAAAAACGGAAAAAACTAGGAACGATCATGGCTAGGCGGTGACTATGGTTCCTTAGGTCTTATTTGATAGTCCGAAAAAATTTTAGGCGATAGAGGTCCGCGTCTCTTGGGACCACTCGGAATGCGTGGGTATAGCACACGAAAATATGGGAATCGGGCGAAATTCTAGTTGTTTGGCCGAAAAACGCAAAAAATGAGGAACGATCATGGCGGGGCGGATACTATGGTTCCTTAGGTCGTATTTGATAGTCCGGAAAATTTTTAGGCGATCGGGGTCCGGAGGTCCCGGGAACCCTCGGAAGGCGTGGGCTATAACACACAAAAATATGGGAATCGCGCGGAATTCTAGTTATTTGGCCGAAAAACGCAAAAAATAAGGAACGATCATGGCAGGGTGGATAATATGGTTCCTTAGGTCGTATTTGATTGCCCGGAAAAATTTTAGGCGATCGGGGTCCGCGGCTCTTGGGACCACTCGGAATGCGTGGGTATAGCACACGAAAATATGGGAATCTGGCAAAATTCTAGGTTTTTTTCAGTAACATGCAAAAACTGTGGAAAGATCTTGGCAGGGCGGTGACTATGGTTCCTTTGGTCTTATTTGATAGTCCGGAAAAATATTAGGCGATAGGGGTCCGGAGGTCCCGGGACCACTCGGAAGGCGTGGGCAATAGCACACAAAAATATGGTAATCGAGCGGAATTCTAGTTTTTTGGCCAAAAATGCAAAACATGAGGAACGATCATGGCGAGACGGTGACTATGGTTCCTTAGGTCGTAATTGATGGCCCGAAAATTTTTTTGGCGATCCGAGTCTGGCGGCCTGGCCCACTCGGAAGGCGTGGGCAATAGCACACAAAAATATGGTAATCGAGCGGAATTCTAGATTTTTGGCCGGAAAATGCACTTATTGAGGAACGATCATGGCGGGGCGGTGACTATGGTTCCTTAGGTCATATTTGATGGCCCGGAAAATTTTAGACGATCGGGGTCCACGGCTCCCGGGACCACTCGGAAGGCGTAAGCAATAGCACACGAAAATATGCAAATCGCCCGGAGTTCTAATTTTTTGGCCGAAAAATATAAAGCATTTGGAACGATCATGGTGGGGCGGTGACTATGGTACCTTAGGTCGTATTTGATAGTCCGGAAATATTTTAGGCGATCGGGGTCCGCGACCCCACGGACCACTTGGAAGGCGTGGGTATAGCACACGAAAATATGGGAATCGGGCGTAATTCTAGTTTTTTGGCCGAAAAATGCAAAAAATGAGAAACGATGATCGCGGGGCGGTTACTATAGTTCCTTAGGTCATATTTGACGGCCCGAAAAAATTTTAGGCGATCGGGGTCCGGGGGTCCCGGAACCACTTGGAAGGGTGGGCAATAGCACACAAAAATATTGTAATCGGGCGGAATTCTAGTTTTTTGGCCGAAAAATGCAACAAATGAGGAATGATAATGGCTGGGCGGTGACTATGGTTCCTTAGGTCGTATTTGATAGTCCGGAAAAATTTTAGGCGATAGGGGTCCGGAGTTCCCGGGTTGACTTGGAGGGCGTGGGCTATAGGACACGAAAATATGGGAATCACGCGGAATTCTAGTTTTTTGGCCGAAAAACGGAAAAAACTAGGAACGATCATGGCTGGGCGGTGATTATGGTTCCTTAGGTCTTATTTGATAGCCCGAAAAAATTTTAGGCGATAGGGGTCCGCGTCTCTTGGGACCACTCGGAATGCGTGGGTCTAGCACACGAAAAGATGGGAATCGGGCGAAATTCTAGTTGTTTGGCCGAAAAACGCAAAAAATGAGGAACGATCATGGCGGGGCAGATACTATGGTTCCTTAGGTCGTATTTGATAGTCCGGAAAATTTTTAGGCGATCGGGATCCGGAGGTCCCGGGAACCCTCGGAAGGCGTGGGTTATAACACACAAAAATATGGGAATCGCGCGAAATTCTAGTTGTTTTGCCGAAAAATGCAAAAAATAAGGAACGATCATGGCGGGGCGGATACTATGGTTCCTTAGGTCATATTTGATTGCCCGGAAAAATTTTAGGCGATCGGGGTCCGCGGCTCTTGGGACCACTCGGAATGCGTGGGTATAGCACACGAAAATATGGGAATCGGGCGAAATTCTAGGACTTTTTCAGTAACATGCAAAAAATGTGGAAAGATCTTGGCAGGGCGGTGACTATGGTTCCTTTGGTCTTATTTGATAGTCCGGAAAAATATTAGGCGATAGGGGTCCGGAGGTCCCGGGACCACTCGTAAGGCGTGGGCTATAACACACAAAAATATGGGAATCGCGCCGAATTCTAGTTGTCTGGCCGAAAAACACAAAAAATGAGGAACGAACATGGCGGGGCGGATACTATGGTTCCTTAGGTCGTATTTGATAGTCCGGAAAAGTTTTAGGCGATAGGGGTCAGGAGGTCCCGGGACCACTCGGAAGGCGTGGGCTACAAAAATATGGGAATCGCGCGGAATTCTAGTTGTTTGGCCGAAAAACGCAAAAAATAAGGAACGATCATGGCAGGGCGGATAATATGGTTCCTTAGGTCGTATTTGATTGCCCGGAAAAATTTTAAGCGGCTCTTGGGACCACTCGGAATGCGTGGGTTTAGCACACGAAAATATGGGAATCGGGCGAAATTCTAGTTGTTTTGCCGAAAAATGCAAAAAATGTGGAAAGATCTTGGCAGGGCGGTGACTATGGTTCCTTTGGTCTTATTTGATAGTCCGGAAAAATATTAGGCGATAGGGGTCCGGAGGTCCCGGGACCATTTGGAAGGGTGGGCAATAGCACACAAAAATATTGTAATCGGGCGGAATACTAGTTTTTTGACCGAAAAATGCAACAAATGAGGAATGATTATGGCTGGGCGGTGACTATGGTTCCTTTGGTCTTATTTGATAGTCCAGAAAAATTTTAGGCGATAGGGGTCCGCGGCTCCTCGGACCACTTGGAAGGCGTAGCACACGAAAATATGGGAATCGGGCGTAATTCTAGTTTTTTGGCCGAAAAATGCAAAAAATGAGAAACGATGATGGCGGCGCGGTTACTATGGTTCCTTAGGTCGTACTTGACGGCCCGGAAAAATTTTAGGCGATCGGCGTCCGGGGGTCCCGGAACCACTTGGAAGGGTGGGCAATAGCACACAAAAATATTGTAATCGGGCGGAATTCAAGTGTTTTGGCTGAAAAACGGAACAAATGAGGATTAATCATGGCTGGGCGGTAGCTATGGTTCCTTTGGTCTTATTTGATAGTCCGGAAAAATATTAGGCGATAGGGGTCCGGAGGTCCCGGGACCACTCGGAAGGCGTGGGCTATAACACACAAAAATATGGGAATCGCGCGGAATTCTAGTTGTTTGGCCGAAAAATGCAAAAAATGAGGAACGATCATGGCAGGGTAGTTACTATGGTTCCTTAGGTCGTATTTGATGGCCCGGAAAATTTTTAGGCGATCGGGGTTCGGGGTTCCCAGGACCCCTTGGAAGGCGTGGGCTAAAGCACACGAAAATATGGAAATCGTGCGGAATTTTAGTTTTTTGGCTGGAAAACGCAAAGGACTAGGAACAATCATGGTGGGGCGGTGACTATGGTTCCTTAGGTCGTATTTGATAGTCCGGAAAATTTTTAGGCGATCCGGCTCCGGGGGGGCCGACCCACTCGGAAGGCGTGGGCGATAGCACACAAAAATATGGGAATCGGGTGGAATTCTAGTTTTTTGGCCAAAAATGCAAAAAATGAGAAACGATCAGGGCGAGGCGGTGACTATGGTTCCATAGGTCCTAATTTCTGGCCCAAAAGTTTTTTAGCCGATCCGAGTCCGGCGGGCCGGCCCACTCGAAAGGCGTGGGCAATAGCACACAAAAATATGGTAATCGAGCAGAATTCTAGTTTTTGGCTAAAAAATGCAAAAAATGCAAAACATGTGGAACGATCATGGCGAGGCGGTGAATATGGTTCCTTAGGTCCTAATTGATAGCCCGAAAATTTTTTATGCGATCCGAGTCCGGCGGCTCGGCCCACTCAGAAGGCGTGGGGCACACAAAAATATGGTAATCGAGCGAAATTCTAGTTTTTTGGCCGAAAAACGCAATAAATGAGGAACGATCATGGCGGGGCGGTGACTATGGTTCCTTAGGTCGTATTTGATGGCCCGGAAAATTTTAGGCGATCGGGGTCCACGGCTCCCGGGACCACTCGGAAGGCGTAATCTATAGCACACGAAAATATGCAAATCGCGCGGAGTTCTAGTTTTTTGGCCGAAAAATGCAAAGCATTTGAAACGATGATGGTGGGGCGTTGACTATGGTACCTTAGGTCGTATTTGATAGTCCGGAAAAATTTTAGGCGATCGGGGTCCGCGGCTCCCCGGACCACTTGGAAGGCGTGGGTATAGCACACGAAAATATGGGAATCGGGCGTAATTCTAGTTTTTTGGCCGAAAAATGCAAAAAATGAGAAACGATGATCGCGGGGCGGTTACTATGGTTCCTTAGGTCGTATTTGACAGCCCAGAAAAAATTTTAGGCGATCGGGGTCCGGGGGTCCCGGAACCACTTGGAAGGGTGGGCAATAGCACACAAAAATATTGTAATCGGGCGGAATTCTAGTTTTTTGGCCGAAAAATGCTACAAATGAGGAATGATCATGGCTGGGCGGTGACTATGGTTCCTTAGGTCGTATTTGATAGTCCGGAAAAATTTTAGGCGATAGGGGTCCGTAGTTCCCGGGTTCACTTGGAAGGCATGGGCTATAGGATACGAAAATATGGGAATCGCGCGGAATTCTAGTTTTTTGGCCGAAAAACGGAAAAAACTAGGAACGATCATGGCTGGGCGGTGACTATGGTTCCTTAGGTCTTATTTGATAGTCCGGAAAAATTTTAGGCGATAGAGGTCCGCGTCTCTTGGGACCACTCGGAATGCGTGGGTATAGCGCACGAAAATATGGGAATCGGGCGAAATTCTAGTTGTTTGGCCAAAAAATGCAAAAAATGAGGAACGATCATGGTGGGGCGGATACTATGATTCCTTAGGTCGTATTTGATAGTCCGGAAAATTTTTAGGCGATCGGGGTCCGGAGTTCCCGGGATCCCTCGGAAGGCGTGGGCTATAACACACAAAAAGATGGGAATCGCGCGGAATTCTAGTTTTTTGGCCAAAAAACGCAAAAAATAAGGATCGATCATGGCAGGGCGGATAATATGGTTCCTTAGGTCGTATTTGATTGCCCGAAAAAATGTTAGGCGATCGGGGTCCGCGGCTCTTGGGACCACTCGGAATGCGTGGGTATAGCACACGAAAATATAGGAATCGGGCGAAATTCTAGGTCTTTTTCAGTAACATGCAAAAAATGTGGAAAGATCTTGGCAGGGCGGTGACTATGGTTCCTTTGGTCTTATTTGATAGTCCGAAAAAATATTAGGCGATAGGGGTCCGGAGGTCCCGGGACCACTCGGAAGGCGTGGGCTATAACACACAAAAATATGGGAATCGCGCGGAATTCTAGTTGTCTGGCCGAAAAACACAAAAAATGAGGAACGATCATGGCGGGGCGGATACTATGGTTCCTTAGGTCGTATTTGATAGTCCGGAAAAATTTTAGGCAATAGGGGTCAGGAGGTCCCGGGACCACTCGGAAGGCGTGGGCTATAACGCACAAAAATATGGGAATCGCGCAGAATTCTAGTTGTTTGGCCGAAAAACGAAAAAAATGATGAACGATCATGGCGGGGTGGTTACTATGGTTCCTTAGGTCGTATTTGATGGCCCGGAAAATTTTTAGGCGATCGGGGTTCCCGGGACCCCTTGGAAGGCGTGGGCTGAAGCACACGAAAATATGGAAATCGCGCGGAATTCTAGTTTTTTGGCTGAAAAATGCAAAAGAATAGGAACGATTATGGCGGGGCGGTGACTATGGTACCTTAGGTCGTATTTGATAGTCCGGAAAAATTTTAGGCGATCGGGGTCCGCGGCTCCCCGGACCACTTGGAAGGCGTGGGTATACCACACGAAAATATGGGAATCGGGCGTAATTCTAGTTTTTTGGCCGAAAAATGCAAAACATGAGAAACGATGATCGCGGGGCGGTTACTATGATTCCTTAGGTCGTATTTGACAGCCCAGAAAAATTTTAGGCGATACGGGTCCGGAGTTCCCGGGTTTACTTGCAAGGCGTGGGCTATAGGACACGAAAATATGGGAATCGTGCGGAATTCTAGTTTTTTGGCCGAAAAACAGAAAAAACTAGAAACGATCATGGCTGGGTGGTGACTATGGTTCCTTAGGTCTTATTTGATAGTCCGAAAAAATTTTAGGCGATAGGGGTCCGCATCTCTTGGGACCACTCGGAATGCGTGGGTATAGCGCACGAAAATATGGGAATCGGGCGAAATTCTAGTTGTTTGGCCGAAAAACGCAAAAAATGAGGAACGATCATGGCGGGGCGGATACTCTGGTTCCTTAGGTCGTATTTGATAGTCCGAAAAATTTTTAGGCGATCAGGGTCCGGAGGTACCGGGACCCCTCGGAAGGCGTGGGCTATATAACACACAGAAATATGGGAATCGCGCGGAATTCTAGTTGTTTGGCCGAAAAATGCAAAAAATAAGGAACGATCATGGAAGGGCGGATAATATGGTTCCTTAGGTCGTATTTGATTGCCCGGAAAACTTTTAGGCGATCGGGGTCCGCGGCTCTTGGGACCACTCAGAATACGTGGGTATAGCACACGAAAATATGGGAATCGGGCGAAATTCTAAATCTTTTTCAGTAAGATGCAAAAAATGTGGAAAGATCTTGGCAGGGCGGTGACTATGGTTCCTTTGGTCTTATTTGATAGTCCGGAAAAATATTAGGCGATAGGGGTCCGGAGGTCCTGGGACCACTCGGAAGGCGTGGGCTATAACACACAAAAATATGGGAATCGCGCGGAATTCTAGTTGTTTGGCCGAAAAACGCAAAAAATGAGGAACGATCATGGCGAGGCGGATACTATGGTTCCTTAGGTCGTATTTGATAGTCCGGAAACATTTTAGGCGATAGGGGTCAGGAGGTCCCGGGACCACTCGGAAGGCGTGGGCTATAACACACAAAAATATGGGAATAGCGCGGAATTCTAGTTGTTTGGCCGAAAAAAGCAAAACATGAGGAACGATCATGGCGGGGTGGTTACTATGGTTCCTTAGGTCGTATTTGATGGCCCGGAAAATTTTTAGGCGATCGGGGTTCGGGGTTCCCGGGACCCCTTGGAAGGCGTGGGCTAAAGCACACAAAGATATGGAAATCGCGCGGAATTCTAGTTTTTTGGCTGTAAAACGCAAAAGACTAGGAATGATCATGGCGGGGCGGTGACTATGGTTCGTTAGGTCATATTTGATAGTCCAGAAAAATTTTAGGCGATCCGGCTCCTAGGGGCCCGACCCACTCGGAAGGCGTGGGTGATAGCACACAAAAATATGGGAATCGGGCGGAATTCTAGTTTTTTGGCCAAAAATGCAAAAAATGAGAAACGATCATGGCGAGGCAGTGACTATGGTTCCTTAGGTCCTAATTGATGGCCCGAAAATTTTTTAGGCGATCCGAGTCCGGCGGCCCGGCCCACTTGGAAGGCGTGGGCAATAGCACACAAAAATATGGTAATCGAGCAGAATTCTAGTTTTTTGGCCAAAAATGCAAAAAATGCAAAACATGAGGAACGATCATGGCAAGGCGGTGACTATGGTTCCTTAGGTCCTAATTGATGGCCCGAATATATTTTAGGCGATCCGAGTCCGGCGGCTCGGCCCACTCGGAAGGCGTGGGGCACACAAAAATATGGTAATCGAGCGAAGTTCTAGCTTTTTCGCCGAAAAATGCAATAAATGAGGAACGATCATGGCGGGGCGGTGACTATGGTTCCTTAGGTCGTATTTGATGGCCCGGAAAATTTTAGGCGATCGGGGTCCGCGGCTCCCTGGACCACTTGGAAGGCGTGGGTATAGCACACGAAAATATGGGAATCGGGCGTAATTCTAGTTTTTCGGCCGAAAAATGCAAAACATGAGAAACGATGATCGCGGGGCAGTTACTATGGTTCCTTAGGTCGTATTTGACGGCCCAGAAAAAATTTAGGCGATCGGGGTTCGGGAGTCCCGGAACCACTTGGAAGGGTGGGCAATAACACACAAAAATATTGTAATAGGGCGGAATTCTAGTTTTTTGGCTGAAAAACGCAACAAATGAGGAATGATCATGGCTGGGCGGTGACTATGGTTCCTTAGGTCGAATTTGATAGTCCGAAAAAATTTTAGGCGATAGGGGTCCGGAGTTCTCAGGTTCACTTGGAAGGCGTGGGTTATAGGACACGAAAATATGGGAATCGAGCGGAATTCTAGTTTTTTGGCTGAAAAACGGAAAAAACTAGGAACGATCATGGCTGGGCGGTGACTATGGTTCCTTAGGACTTATTTGATAGTCCGGAAAAATTTTAGGCGATAGGGGTCCGCGTCTCTTGGGGCCACTCGGAATGCGTGGGTATAGCACACGAAAATATGGGAATCGGGCGAAATTCTAGTTGTTTGGCCGAAAAATGCAAAAAATGAGGAACGATCATAGCGGGGCGAATACTATGGTTCCTTAGGTCGTATTTGATAGTCCGGAAATATTTTAGGCGATAGGGGCCAGGAGGTCCCGGGACCACTCGGAAGGCGTGGGCTATAACACACAAAAATATGGGAATCGGGCGGAATTCTAGTTGTTTGTCGGAAAAACGCAAAAAATAAGGAACGATCATGGCAGGGCGGATAATATGGTTCCTTAGGTCGTATTTGATTGCCCTGAAAAATTTTAGGCGATCGGGGTCCGCGGCTCTTGTGACCACTCGGAATGCGTGGGTATAGCACACGAAAATATGGGAATAGGGCGAAATTCTAGGTCTTTTTCAGTAACATACAAAAAATGTGGAAAGATCTTGGCAGGGCGGTGACTATGGTTCCATTGGTCTTATTTGATAGTCCGGAAAAATATTAGGCGATAGGGGTCCGGAGGTCCCGGGACCACTCGTAAGGCGTGGGCTATAACACACAAAAACATGGGAATCGCGCGGAATTCTAGTTGTTTGGCTGAAGAACGCAAGAAATGAGGAACGATCATGGAGGGGTGTATACTATGGTTCCTCAGGTCATATTTGATAGTCCGGAAAAATTTTAGGCGATAGGGGTCAGGAGGTCCCGGGACCACTCGGAAGGCGTGGGCTATAACACACAAAAATATGGGAATCGCGCGGAATTCTAGTTGTTTGGCCGATAAACGCAAAAAATGAGGAACGCTCATGGCGGGGTGGTTACTATGGTTCCTTAGGTCGTATTTGATGGCCCGGAAAATTGTTAGGCGATCAGGGTTCGGGGTTCCCGGGACCCCTTGGAAGGCGTGGGCTTTAGCACACGAAAATATGGAAATCGCGCGGAATTCTAGTTTTTTGGCTGAAAAACACAAAAGACTAGGAACGATCATTGTGGGGCGGTGACTATGGTTCTTTAGGTCGTATTTGATAGTCCAGAAAATTTTTTGGTGATCCGGCTCCGGGGGGCCCGACCCACTCGGAAGGCGTGGGCGATAGCACACAAAAATATGGGAATCGGGCGGAATTCTAGTTTTTTTGCCAAAAAATGCAAAAAATGAGAAACGATCATGGCGAGGTTGTGACTATGGTTCCTTAGGTCCTAATTGATAGCCTGAAAATTTTTTAGGCGATCCGAGTCCGGCGGCCCGGCCCACTCGGAAGGCGTGGGCAATAACACACAAAAATATGGTAATCGAGCGGAATTCTAGTTTTTTGGCCAAAAATGCAAAACATGAGGAACGATCATGGCGAGATGGTGACTATGGTTCCTTAGGTCGTAATTGATGGCCCGAAAAGTTTTTAGGCGATCCGAGTCCGGCGCCCTGGCCCACTCGGAAGGCGTGGGTAACAGCACACAAAAATATGGTAATCGAGCGAAATTCTAGTTTTTTGGCCGAAAAATGCAATAAATGAGGAACGATCATGGCGGGGCGGTGACTATGGTTCCTTAGGTCGTATTTGATGGCCCGGAAAATTTTAGGCGATCGGGGTCCACGGCTCCCGGGACCACTCGAAAGGCGTAAGCTATAGCACACGAAAATATGCAAATCGTGCGGAGTTCTAGTTTTTTGGCCGAAAAATGCAAAGCATTTGGAACGATCATGGTGGGGCGCTGACTATGGTACCTTAGGTCGTATTTGATAGTCCAAAATTTTTTTAGGCGATCGGGGTCCGCGGCTCCCCGGACCACTTGGAAGGCGTGGGTATAGCACACAAAAATATGGGAATCGGCCGTAATTCTAGTTTTTTGGCCGAAAAATGCAAAAAATGAGAAACGATGATCGCGGGGCGGTTACTATGGTTCCTTAGGTCGTATTTGACGGCCCAGAAAAATTTTAGGCGATCGGGGTCCGGTGGTCCCGGAACCACTTGGAAGGGTGGGCAATAGCACACAAAAATATTGTAATCGGGCGAAATTCTAGATTTTTGGCCGAAAAACGCAACAAATGAGGAATGATCATGGCTGGGCGGTGACTATTGTTCCTTAGGTCGTATTTGATAGTACGGAAAATTTTAGGCGATAGGGGTCCGGAGTTCCCGGGTTCACTTGGAAGGCATGGGCTATAGGACACGAAAATATGGGAATCGCGCGGAATTCTAGTTTTTTGGCCGAAAAACGGAAAAAACTAGGAACGATCATGGCTGGGCGGTGACTATGGTTCCTTAGGTCTTATTTGATAGTCCGGAAAAATTTTAGGCGATCGGGGTCCGCGGCTCTTGGGACCACTCGGAATGCGTGGGTATAACACACGAAAATATGGGAATCGGGCGAAATTCTAGTTGTTTGGCCGAAAAACGCAAAAAATGAGGAACGATCATGGCGGGGTGGTTACTATGGTTCCTTAGGTCGTATTTGATGGCCCGGAAAATTTTTAGACGATTGGGGTTCGGGGTTCCCGGGACCCCTTTGAAGGCGTGGGCTAAAGCACACGAAAATATGAAAATCGCGCAAAATTCTAGTTTTTGGCTGAAAAACGCAAAAGACTAGGAACAATCATGGCGGGGCGGTGACTATCGTTCCTTAGGTCGTATTTGATAGTCCGGAAATTTTTTAGGCGATCCGAGTCCGGCGGCCCGGCCCACTCGGAAGGCGTGGGGCACACAAAAATATGGTAATCGAGCGTAATTCTAGCTTTTTGGTTGAAAAATGCAATTAATGAGGAACGATCATAGCGGGGCGGTGACTATGGTTCCTTAGGTCATATTTGATGGCCCGGAAAATTTTAGGCGATCGGGGTCCACGGCTCCCGGGACCACCCGGAAGGCGTATGCTATAGCACACGAAAATATGCAAATCGCGCGGAGTTCTAGTTTTT